>NC_057813.1:508705694-508714138 GCF_018294505.1 Triticum aestivum
GGATCTGGGCCCCGGGCGGCGGCGCACGGAGGGATTCGGCGGCGCCCACGTGGCGACGCGGGATTGGGCGCGGGGGCGGCGATGATGACGTGGCACGCCCTGATTGGGCGAAACGACGTGTCCGGCGGACATGTCCGGCGCGGATGGACATGTCCGGCGGTGCGGTGTAGAAGGGGCTAGGGTTTTGGGGGAAATCATCTGCGAATTTGGACGGGGAGGGCATATTTATAGATTCTGGGAGCTAGGAGAGTCCAAATGGGGAGAGGTTTTCGCCCACACGATCGTGATCGAACGACCGAGAGCATGGAGGGGAGTTAGATGGGTTTTGGGCCAGTTTGGAAGGGTGTTGGGCTGCAAAGAGAAAGGGGGGTTTCGGGCTACGCGGTTAAATGTTGGAGTATCAAACGGACTCCAAATGGCACGAAACTTGACAGGACAGACGGTCTACCGATGGTATACCAAGGCCGCTTGGCAAACCTCGGGCCATTCCGAGAAAGTTTAACACCCACTCACGACAGGAGACAAAAGGGGAATGCCGGAGGACATAGGAGCGCCGGATCGCAAAACGGACAACGGGGAAAATGCTCGGATGCATGAGACGAACACGTATGCAAAATGAGATGCACATGATGACATGATAAAATGCAACACGCAAGCAAATGACATGGCAACGACGGCGAATAACTGGCAGACACCTGGCGCATCGAAACCGGGTCGTTACAACACTCCTCCACTAACAAGAGATCTTGTCCCGAGATCTTAGGACCGAGATGGAAGAGAAAAGGGATGAGATGAAACAAGATCTCAAAGAAGAAGTAAGGAATCAAGAGCACTCGGCGAAAAGAGAGGAACGACGAGAATGAAGAGAATCTAAAGCTCACGGAATCAGATAGACTATGAAACCACTCCAGTTAGAACGAGATAAGAAACGAATAAGACTGAAACGATTTAGGCAGAAATCTGACTGAACATGGAAAGAATAGAACATGAACTTGAGGGGATGGAATGATACCTGATGAAGACATGACACAAAACCTCCGGAAAGAATTAAAAGATTTGAATGAAAAGAACTTAGAAGGAAGGATTGAACGAATTAGAACATTTGAGAAGAACGAAGAAATGCAAAACTTCACCTCAGAAGAATACGGAGAATTAATTGCACTTCGAGACGCGAGAAGAAAAGATACTTGAAGCCCACCAACAAGATCTTGATGAGAACTCTTGAAGAAAGAATTAAATCATGACGAACAACCGTGAAGAACTCTGGTAACCAAAAGGATGACGAGATAAAATGAAAGAAAAAAGAATAAGATGAGCCTTGCGATGATTTAGATGGAGGTTTCGACGAAATGGCCGAGGAAATCTGAACTCCGGAAAAGAAAAGATGAAAACACTTGGAACTAGAATATATTCATCGAGAACAAACTCCGAAGGAAAGGATTAATCGCTTTGATGAAATAAGAATAAGATTTATTGTATGCTTAACCTTCATCAAATTTAATTGATGACAACGGATTGGCATTCAACTTATTCCTCTTGAAAAGGATTGAGAAATGACATAACACAAACTTGAGAAGGTCTTCATGAACCACCGGTAGGATTGGAAAGAACGAATGAAATTGATATGATAACAAAGGAAAAAGAATCTGAATGAACCACCGTAAGAATTCAAAAATGACTGACGAAAGAGAATGAATCACCGGGAAGAATTAGAAGAACCAATATGCTTGAGGGGATTTAGATGCAAAAGGACAAAGAGATCATGAGCTGGTTAAAGAACAAATGAAGGAATCACCGGAATAATTGGATAACGGTAACTGAAATGTGAGGACAAGAATTCTTCTGGAACGATGGCCTCCGATGAAAGGAAACAGAAATCAACTTCTGAAATACTCTGGATGGGTAAGAAAGAATATCTGACAAACTGAAATAATTCGAGAGGATGATATGAAAACTCTTCTTCGATCTTCGAATGACGACGAGAAATAGCACCAAGATTGCTGAGATACTCCGGGAGAATGAAAAACGAAGAGGTTGAGGCAAAAATGAGAATGTTCGAAACCGATCTTGGAAAAGCATCTGACTGATGAAATTCATTCTTACGTCACACTTGAAAAGAATTTAGAATAACTCCGAGGAAATTAGAAGAGTTAGGTAATTTCCTGGAAAAAGACCTGTGGGTTAGGGCCCACTGAAGAGATAACACCGTTGGAAAGGATTGTTGAACATATAGATGATACACTGGAACAATTGAAATATTTGAATGAGGTGACAACCTCGAATTAATTAGAACATAGATGAATCTCCTGAGATGTCTTGAACACTCCGGAAGGATAAACTGGCGAGAGGAGAACGAGCAGGGAAAACACTTGAGCCGAGGAAAAGAATATAATCACTACCAAAAATTAGAATTGAATCCACCGGAGAAGAAAAAGATGAAGAATGACGAACGAGACAAGAATTCATCGATTGAGATAATTTATGAAAGACTGAAGAGGTTCCACATGAATGAAATTGATGCTCGAAAGAGACTCAGGCTCCGGGAAGAAAAAGGGTGGGAGGGCGGGAAAACAAAGGCAACTTTGAAGGGGAAACCGACAAATATCTTGAAGGGAAAACACCGGTTGAAATCATTGAGGAAAGAAAGCAAAGACTTCGCACGAGTAGGATGGATACTCGATTACGGACTCCGGTTCCGAGAAGAAGGGTGGGCGGGTGGGAAAGAAAACAACTGAGGATTGAACTTGGCAAAGATGAAAAGGCTCGAGTCAACTTGACGAGAAATGCACCGGATGAAAAGAGATGAGAACCAACAATCGAAAACTAACTGCGTGAACCTAAAGAAAATTTGAAGGGGAAGAGGAGTAATTCAAAACACCTACGTCAAGATTCCTGACCAGAGCGACGAAGGGGCAGAGGAGTAAAAAGAATTCCTACTCTTCGATATAACTAGACTCCAAAAACAGTTTTCTTCTAGACTCGACAACGGCCAAACTACACGATCAATCAAGGGGGCTCCTAAGGTCGGTCGAGGCTCTGATACCAACTTGTCACGCCCAATATGCGACCCTATCCAAAAGGAACTCGAAGGTCCCACCAAGGATAGACCCGCATATTGAAACGCTTTTGCAAGGTGGATATCATTGCATCAACATTACATAATAGATGGGGATACATACAAGAGGCATACAAAGCCACACGAGTACAACATCACAAAACATAAGAGCATCATCCGACTACGGATGAAACACAAACAGAAACTCAAACGACATCCACCCTGCTAGCCCAGGCTGCCGACCTGGAACCTATCCCCTGATCGAAGAAGAAGTAGAAGAACTCCGAAACAAGCAAACATCGCTCTCGCGTCATGACCATCGCGAAACATGTACCTGCAACTGTTGTTGTAGTAATCTGTGAGCCACGAGGACTCAGCAATCCCATTACCATGGGTATCAAGACTAGCAAAGCTTAAAGGGAAAGGATGGGGTAAAGTGGTGAGGTTGCAGCAGCGACTAAGCATATATGGTGGCTAGCATACGCAAATAAGAGCGAGAAGAGAGCAAACGGAATGGTCGTGAAGCTAGCAATGATCAAGAGGTGATCCTGAACTCCTACTTACGTCAAACATAACCCAAAAACCGTGTTCACTTGCTGGACTCCGCCGAAAAGAGACCATCATGGCTACACACATGGTTGATGCGTTTTAATTCGGATCTGGTGTCAAGTTATCTACAACCGGACATTAACAAATTCCCATCTGCCTATAACCGCAAGCACGGCTTTCGAAAGTTTATACCCTGCAGGGGTGTCCCAACTTAGCCCGTGATAAGCTCTCGCGATCAACGAAGGATATACCTTCTCCCAGGAAGACTCGATCAGACTCGGAATCCCGGTTTACAAGACATTTCGACAATGGTAAAACAAGACCAGCAAAGCCGCCCGATGCGCCGACAATCCCGATAGGAGCTGCACATATCTCGTTCTCAGGGCAACACCGGATAAGTCAAGCTACGAGTAAAACCAGCCCTCGAGTTGCCCCGAGGTGGCCCCGCAGGCTGCTCGGTTCGGACCAACACTTAGACAAGCACTGGCCCGGGAAGGCTGAAATAAAGATGACCCTCGAGAGAGCGACTCCCAAGGGAAAAGTAGGTATTGGTGAGGAAAATGGTAAAACCAATGTTGGGCCTTGCTGGAGGAGTTTTATTCAAAGCGAACTGTCAAGGGGGTCCCATAAATCACCCAACCGCGTAAGGAACGCAAAATCCGGGAACATAACACCGGTATGACGGAAACTAGGGCGGCAAGAGTGGAACAAAACACCCGGCATAAGGCCGAGTCTTCCACCCTTTACCAAGTATATAGATGCATTAATAATATAAGAGATATTGTGATATCCCAACCAAAATCCTGTCCACCATGGAGCAGTCTTCAACTTCACCTGCAACTAGCAACGCTATAAGAGGGCTGAGCAAAGCGGTAACTTAGCCAAGCAACGGTTTGCTAGGAAGGGTGTCAAAGGTTAGGGGTTCATGGCAATTTGGGACGGCTTGAAGAACAAGTGATAGGTAGCGCAGCATAGCGATAGAACGAAACAACTAGCATATCAATGATAGTAGTGAGATCCAGGGTAGCGGTCATCTTGCCTCAAATCCCGCAAGGAAGAAGAACGAGTCCATGAAGAACATGAACGGATGAAGCCGAACCAAGCGTAGACGAATGAATCCTCACGATCGCAACGAAACGGGAACTATCGAGAAGAAGCACACAACAAGGTAAACACACCACACATGAACATGACATGCACAACAAGCATGATGCATGACAAATCTAGATGAGGCTACTCATGGCAAGGGATGATGCAAACAAGAACAACACATAAAGCAAGTTTAAATGAGGCCGGGAACAACATATAATAAATCCGGTAAGTCCTCATATGCAAATTTCGAAATTGGTCCAGATCTGAATAACCCTTATGTTCAATTTGTTAAACAGCAAGTTAAGATGCATCAAGATGATCTACACGAAAATCTAGTCAAGTTACATATAAAGTTCACTTAGTTCGGAGCTATGGCCTAGAAGATATGAGCAAAACAAGTTAAACATGGCATTGATGCAAAATTCATACAAACATCAAGCAAACATCTCAAAACAAGGATGCAACATGATAATATGGAACTACATGCAATTCTAAGCAAGTTTCATATAGAGCACACTCAAAACGGAGCAACGGTTCAACACACACACATGAAACAAGTGTAAAGGACAAGCTGTCCAAAATAGCAACTAGGCATATTGCAAGCACCAAAACAACATGCTACAGTATCTCAACATGAAAACAAAAGGCATGGGCATGAAGTACAGGTAAAGCATAACAAAGCATGAACACTGAGCCATCTCCAGAAACTACTAGAACATGCTCAAACACACATGGCAAGATTGCAAATAATACAGTATCTCAACATGAAAACAAAAGGCATGGGCATGAAGTACAGGTAAAGAATAAAAAAACATGAACACAGAGCCATCTCCAGAAACTACTAGAACATGCTCAAATACACATGGTAAGATTGCAATAATAATAGTTCAGACTTTGCAGAAAATAACATCAGGTTGCAATGTTTAGAGCTATCAAACAACATGTTACAGGAACTTATTATGGAAAACAAAGGCATGGAATGAATCTACTAATTGCATAGAACAAGAGTCCCTTACTGACCATAAGCCAAAAAGGATTAGAAAATATGATAGCACCCATGTAAACATAGCAAGTTATATGACAGATTCATACATGGCAGAAACAACGATAAGTAGGCATGTTGGTGAGCTTGTACCACTCACCACAGAGCATTACATGGCATGGCAAGGCAACCAACAGTAAGATGGCATGTTTATGAAGCTAAGCATGGCAATAGAAAGTTCATAGGGTGCATGGAACACTAGAAACAATCATATTTTGGCTTATGGGTTAGGGGTTCAAAGGTTAGAGGTTCATGGCAATTTGGGTAGGCTTGAAGAACAAGTGATAGGTAGCGCAGCATAGCGATAGAACGAAACAACTAGCATAGCAATGATAGTAGTGAGATCCAGGGTAGCGGTCATCTTGCCTGAAATCCCGCAAGGAAGAAGAACGAGTCCATGAAGTAGACGAATGGATGAAGCCGAACCAAGCGTAGACGAACGAATCCTCACGATCGCAACGAAACGGGAACTATCGAGAAGAAGCACACAACAAGGTAAACACACCACACATGAACATGACATGATGCACAACAAGCATGATGCATGACAAATCTATATGAGGATACTCATGGCAAGGGATGATGCAAACAAGAACAACACATAAAGCAAGTTTAAATGAGGCCGGGAACAACACATAATAAATCCGGTAAGTCCTCATATGCAAATTTCGAAATTGGTCCAGATCTGAATAACCCTTATGTTCAAGTTGTTAAACAGCAAGTTAAGATGCACCAAGATGATCTACACAAAAATCTAGTCAAGTTACATATAAAGTTCATTTAGTTCGGAGCTACGGCCTAGAAGATATGAGCAAAACAAGTTAAACATGGCATTGATGCAAAATGCATACAAACATCAAGAAAACATCTCAAAACAAGGATGCAACATATTAATATGGAACTACATGCAATTCTAAGCAAGTTTCATATAGAGCACACTCAAAACAGAGCAACGGTTCAACACACACATGAAACAAGTTTAAAGGACAAGCTGTCCAAAATAGCAACCAGGCATATTACAAGCACCAAAACAACATGCTACAGCATCTCAACATGAAAACAAAAGGCATGGTCATGAAGTACAGGTAAAGCATAACAAAACATGAACACTAAGCCATCTCCAGAAACTACTAGAACATGCTCAAACACACATGGCAAGATTGCAAATAATAACAGTTCAAACTTTGCAGAAAATAACATCAGGTTGCAATGTTTAGAGCTATCAAACAACATGTTACAGGAACTTATTATGGAAAACAAAGGCATGGAATGAATCTACTAATTTCATATAACAAGAGTCCCTTACTGACCATAAGCCAAAAAGGATCAGAAAATATGATGGCACCCATGTAAACATAGCAAGTTATATGACAGATTCATACATGGCAGAAACAACGATAAGTAGGCATGTTGGTGAGCTTGTACCACTCACCACAGAGCATTAGATGGCATGGCAAGGAAACCAACAGTAAGATGGCATGTTTATGAAGCTAAGCATGGCAATAGCAAGTTCATAGGGTGCATGGAACACTAGCAACAATCATGGCAACAACTGAACTAAATGTTAACAGGCTGACAGCAACATTATTTAGCAACTTTGGAGCAAGTTTACAACAAGCTACAGCAGGCTATAATCGCAACCAGGGGCATGGATAGATAGAACATGACATGTAGAACAAAACACCCTTAGTGAACATCTCCAGATTATGCATAGAATGACTTGTAGCAACAGGTTTACATAGCATCACGAAATAACAGATTCAACCTAGCAAAACAGTAACAGCAAGTACCCTACTTAACAAGCTCGATTCACTCACCACAAGTCATTGCATGACAAGATAAGCATAGCATCAGCAAGAACACATGTTTATGAAGCTAACCAAGGCAAGAACAAGTTCATAGCATGCAAGGATCAACTACAACAACCTTGGAAAAATTGAATAACATGTAAACAATCTGCCAAGAAACATTTTGTAGCAAAAGTAGAGCACGAAAATGAGATGCTAGGCTACTCCATAATTTCAAACAGGGGCATGAATGGATAGAGGATAACCACATGTTCAAAACATCCTTACTGAAGTATCTCAAAATATGCATGGATCTTTCTGTAGCATCAAGTTTACAAGGCATCAAAATAACAGCAGAACAGGGACTAAAATCAGCAACATTACGAAGCCTAGTTTGCATGCTTGTGCTAGTCACCACATTGATCACAAAAATACATGGTAAGCACCTCTGTAAATAAGACATGGCATAGTTCAAAACACACATAGACATCAACCTCATAAGATTCACACATCAAACATGGCAAAAATGACAAATGAGCATGTTCTGTTAACAGACAGCAGACAACATTATGAAGCACTCTTGCAACAATGATTCAAGCATCAAGATGAGCTCAAATGAACATGATGCAATGGAATGAAGCGAATTACTCGTTGAGACGAACAATTTGACATATTACACGTAGGAAACGGAGCAGTATGCATGGAGATATGATGCGGTGAACTTGGCATGATAATATTGCAGATCTGGGGACTTAGTAGAATAATGGACCTCGGGGAAAGTCAACACGGGCAGTGGATCCGGGTCCGGCGAGGTGGATCCGGTCCGGTGAGGTCGGCGCCGGTGAGGAGCGCGGATCCGGCGGTGGAGATGGCCGGGACGACGGCCGGCGACGACGGGGGAGGCCGGAGGCGTGGCGCG
>NC_057813.1:508714583-508734481 GCF_018294505.1 Triticum aestivum
GGCGAGGGAAGGCGCGCGGAGGCGAAGAGGCGGCAATGCGGGGTGGCGCCGGCGGCGGCGAGCCCGGCGACGGTGGCTGTGGGCCCGGCGGCGTGCGGAGGGATTCGGCGGCGCCCACGTGGCAACGCGGGATTGGGCGCGGGGGCGGCGACGATGACGTGGCACGCCCTGATTGGGCAAAACGACGTGTCCGGCGGACATGTCCGGCGCGGATGGACATGTCCGGCGGCGCGGTGGAGAAGGGGCTAGGGTTTCGAGGGAAATCATCCGCGAATTTGGACAGGGAGGGCATATTTATAGATTCTGGGAGCTAGGAGAGTCCAAATGGGGAGCGGTTTTCACCCACACGATTGTGATCGAACGACCGAGGGCATGGAGGGGAGTTAGATGGGTTTTCGGCCAGTTTGGAAGGGTGTTGGGCTGCAAAGAGAAAGGAGGGGTTTCGGGCTACGCGGTTAACCGTTGGAGTATCAAACGGACTCCAAATGGCATGAAACTTGACAGGCGGTCTATCGGTGGTATACCAAGGCCGCTTGGCAAACCTTGGGCCATTCCGAGAAAGTTTAACACCCACTCACGATAGGAGACAAAAGGGGAACGCCGGAGGACATAGGAGCGTCGGATCGCAAAACGGACAACGGGGAAAATGCTCGGATGCATGGGACGAACACGTATGCAAAATGAGATGCACATGATGACATGATAAAATGCAACATGCAAGCAAATGACATGGCAACAACGGCGAATAACTGGCAGACACCTGGCGCATCGAAACCGGGGCGTTACAGCACACAACTACGAGGGCTGTCGGATTTTGGGTTCCGCAAACCCTTGATAGGTTCGAACTTTGGGGTGCATGCGGAGATCTCAACCTACCCAGCCTGCCTAATCGCGATTCCTCAAAGCCTAGCACGTCGAGCTCAAGGGGACAAAAGAGACACATCAGTTTATCCTGGTTCGGCCCACCTTGCGATGTAATACCCTACTCCAGCGTTTTGGTGGATTGCCTCGAGGGGCTAAGGATGAACTAGTACAATCGATGAACAAGACTCGGGAGGTGAGGTGTTCTTGAGCTCAAGAGAGCTGGTGAGGTGGTCGAATGAGAATGGATCCGATCCCCCTCTATGGTGGTGGCTAAGTCCTATTTATAGTGGCCTTGGTCCTCTTCCCAAATGTTGGCGGGAAGGGATCCCACAACGGCCAAATTTGAAGGGGGACAAGAAGTACACCCTATCCTGACTAAACTGGTCTTCGCCTGCAAAAGCATCTGGCCGTGACATTGTGGTGGACTCAGCGATGACCTCCATCCTGCCGTTCTGGCGGTCTTGGTCTCGTTGCATCAGAATGGAAACCTTTGGTTGATTCCTCGGGACTCCGCGCCTGCTACTTGCCTCCTTTGCACCAAAGAGGAAATTGGTATTCTACGCCCGCTGGCGCCCGCCTGGCCTTGGTCGTCATGGCTTATGTTAGCTGAGCCTCATGAGGTGCACCTTGCATAGAAGTCTCCACTCCTCGGGAGCCATCCTGAGGAGGCCAATCCCCTTAGAGGTCTTGGCGTCATCCGCCTTGCGAGGCTTGGACCCTCACAGTAGTCTTGAGTTTGTTGATGCTGAAGCCAGGTCATACCATCCTGTCGATGGAGCCACGTAGTGGGCCACAGGAAGGCAAGTCTGGGTACCCTCGTATCAAGAACGCCGACAGTAACCCCCAGGCCCAAGGCGCGCTCGGACTTAGCTTCTAGGCGAAGCCAAAGGGCAAGTGTGGAGTGTCGCAGGCCCTAACCACCTGCGGCATTGAACGACGCATGGCAATTGATTGGACGTGGGCGTCTCCACTTCCCCATGCTGCCTCGGCAACCGTTTCTGGCTGACAAAAGGGCTGACACCTGTCGCTGAGCCTTCATTGCCTTCCCTTCGTCTTGCTCCAGATCCCCTTCTCCCAACACCAAAGAAATCCTCCAGATTTACCCCTCCATCCAATATTTCGTCCGATGTCCGCCGAGAAAGCCAAAGCTCCAACCCCGGCTGCCGGCCCTGCCTGGTTTGAGCCGGCGCTGAGCTCGCCCTCCATCGCCGAGGAGAAGCTCCAGATTGCACTTCTCCTGACGGCGAGCGATCATAGCGAATGTGGGAAGACGGTGCTCCGGGTCGCCTCCGCCAAGCCGGAGGCCCCGATCGGTACCTTTTATCCCTTCTTCCTACACAGTGTCTACTCCAGGCCGATTCCTCCCTTCTCCCACTTGTTTTATGTCATCCTCCATCATTACGGCCTCCACGCACTCTACATTCATCCCAACTCTGTCCTCCTTCTGTCCATCTTTGCCTTCTACTGTGAGGCGTTTGTGGGAGTGATGCCCTCCATCGCCATGCTCCGTCACTTCTTCTACCTTTGCTTGACTGGCCACCAGCCCGCAGGGTGTGTTGGCTTCATGGCGGCCCGTGGCAGCAACGCGATTTGCCATTCCGGGACGAAGGTGGAGGACGTCCGGAAAAAATGAGTCCTCATGGACGCCAAGTGCTCCCACGGCCTGCTGGAGCTGCCGACCAAGCTCCCGGCCTCTGAGAAGGGGTGGTCTTCCGAGAAGATCACTGGCCCCTAGTTGAGGCCGCTGATGAGGAAGATGGAGGCTGACCTGAAGGCCAAGAAGCTGACAGAGGCCATGATTATCAAGGAGTTCCTGACACAGCACCTGGCGCCGCTCCAGGATCGCTCCCGTCCCTTTTGGAAGCTTGGGGGTGTCGACGACAAGATCCGGCTACGCCAGGACGGCCTGCCTGATGAGGAGTTGAGCAAGGTGTTGCTTTCCTTGACCGGGAAGGACCCAAGCGACCCTCCAGGTGATTGCCTCCCGCTGTACCGCCGAGAAGACGGGGAGAATATTGCCGCTAACATGCCTGTCTTCAACAAGCTCGGGCTCGTGTCGACGGGGCCTCCCCCACCGGCCGCCTTCTTGGTGAAACTATCCTCTGGCGACCCTTCCTTCGAAGCCACCGAGGAGGAGGAGGGGGAATCCTCTATCCTGAGGCAGAGAGTCCTCCTCTGCAACCTCTCCGATGACAATGACGAGGACACTCATCCGGTCGTGGAACTGGCTTGTTCTGCCGGGGTCACCACGAGATCTGGGGTGGCCTCCCCGAGGCAGCCGAAGCGAGCGGCAGGAGGAGGGGCAGGTCGGTGCTGATCCCCAAATGCAGCACTCCTCCTTTTCCATCACCATCTCGTGTGGCGTCGACCACGATCTCGCCTGCTCCCAAGAGCGTAGCACCAGCCGCGCCCGTGAAGCCCGCGCTGATGAACCTGAAGAGGAGCTACGTCGCCTCGGACCAGTAAGTGTTCTTTCTTGGCCTTGCTCCTGAATTTCAATGCAATTCTTAGTATCTCCATTGGATGTCAGGTTGCAGTCATCGGCGAAGAAGAAGAAGGAGGGCGCTAAGGTGGCCGTGGTCGAGCATGTTGCGGCGGCTGCCGCGCCTTCGGCACAAAGGGGCTCTGCGGCTCTTGTGGCTCCAGCAGTGGCGCCATCTTCTCGGGGCTCGGAGGCCCAGCCTCGGGAGGATCCGGCGTCCGCGACAGGGCTGACCCTGGCGGCACCCGTCCCCGACGCAATTGCCGAGGTCGCAAGGCCTCCGGAGCCCCCTGTCCTTCCTGCTGTCGCAGCTCCACCAGTCTTGGCGCCGAGAGCATCTCTTCTTCGGCCCACCACGCCGTTGGGCCATGGTGCTCCAGATACTTCTGAAACCCTGGAGGAGGCCTGATCTGCGCTGGACCAGCTCCAAGGTGATCTTCGAGGTCCAGACCGGTGCGCGGTGCTGGGGCATCTAGTGCTGAACTTGGGGTGGCTCCTAGCCGACACATCTGTCCGGGCGGCCTGGAGTTCCATGGAGGAGGCCCAGAAGTTGGCCGGTGTAGCCGCTGTCGAGCGTGACTTGTCGCGGAAGGAGGCCAAGGACGCCCAGGAGCAGTGCCACGCAGTGTAGGCTGAGATGAAGGCCCTCCAAGATCAGCAGGCCACCCAGGCCAGCCAGCTCTAGGAGCGAGAGGAGAAGCTGAAGGCCCAGAAGGTTGCCGTCATTAATCGCGACGCCGAGCAGAAGCAGGCAGCCCAGGAGCAGGCCACGGAGCACGACTGCCTGAAGAGGTTGAAGGAGGAGGCGGAAGCGGCCCAGGCATCCCTCCCCGAGGCCAAGGGGGTGTTCGCCATGGAGCACAACACCCTCGTCTCCCTCGAGGCGAGGTTCCACAAGGCTCGGCAGGCACTCTTTGGGAGCGATCCCCAGGGGACAGTGGTGTCCCCAAAAGAGAGCCATGCCACTCTCCTCCCTGAGCTCGTCGAGGCGCTCAAGGATGTCGTCGACAGGTTTGGATCCATGGTGGAAGGTGATGCGTGCATACTCTCTTCCTTGGCCCTAACGCGCGCCTTCAACCATCTCTATCTCCGGGACGCCAGCTTTGACTTCGCCGCCTTGCTCGAGCCTATGGAACCTGACTCCTGCGACACTGCTGCTGACGAGGTGAAGGGTTGGGCGGAGGCCCTGCTGGTCAAGTTCCTTGCCATTGGCCCTGCGGCTGGAGCCGAGGGCAAGGGCGACGGCGACATCATCGATGCTGGGGCTCCACAGGCGGGCGATGGCGGGGGCCAAGGCTGAAGAACTGACTCGGCTGTGGTGCTCCTTCCTGTTTTTATTCTGCAACATGTATAGTGCCTCGGGGAGGCGTTAAAACTGATGCTTGGAACAATGTTTTTTGTAATAATTAGCTTATGGTTTTGCGACTTATTTTCCGTTTGCTTTATTGTTCTGCCCTGACAGGGCCCGACCTTGTGTGTACCTCAGCCACCGCTGGGTCGTCTGGATCACCAGGATGAGACCAGGGGGTGAGAGGCTACGTGGCCAGTTAGGCTCCTGAGACGCGATGCTCAGGAGTCCCCCTTGACATGCGAACAACTTGGGAAAGGAGGTGCAAGGGAAAGCCTTGGCGTTCTGCATCGGCAAGGCCCGACCCCGTGCATACCTCAGCCGCCATTGGGTCGTCCGGATCACCAGGACGAGGCCAAGGGTTGAGGGGCTACGTGGCTAGTTCGGCTCCTGAGACGCAATGCTCAGGAGTCCCCCTTGACGTGTGAACATCTTGGTAAAGGAGGGACAAGAGTTAGGCCTTGGTGTTCAGCGTCGGCAAGGCCCGACCCCGCACATATCTCAGCCAACGTTGGGTCGTCCGGATCACCAGGACGAGACCAAGGGGTGAGGGGTTACGTGGCCAGTTAGGCTCGTGAGACATGATGCTCAAGAGTCCCCTTGACGTAGGAAGAGACCATCATACCTTTCCTCTCCGGGCTCTCGCTCGGGAGGGGCGCGCGAATACTAGGTTCCGGGGGACCTGGCAGGGTGGCGTACGCCAGGCGTGACCTGAGCGTAACCCCCGTACCCAGCCCCCTCACGCTACCCTCCTGAGGGAGAACATCACGGTGAGGCTAAGTACCGAGCCCGGAGGCTCCCTGAGGTTATTGCAGCCGCGAGGCCACCCTTAGTTGTTTATCACCAGCGCGGAGCATGGCGCTTCCGCTCTTGCACGGGCATAGCCGCTCCTTGGAAGTGTTGACGGCCAGCGCGGACCATAGTGCTTCCACTGGTGCGTGGGAGGGGGCTCCCTCTGAGGAGAGCCCTAGGGGAGTGTACAGCCCCGCCCTGACATGTGGCTTGCACGGCAGGGCTAGAGGAGGTGTGTATGGGCACTCATGAGCCAGTACAGACCTCACGAGGCCCTACCTCAAGGCGGTTTGCGCCTAAATTTGATCGGGAACTCTTGTGTCAGTCCTGCAAGATGGTTAGGCAACCTGCGCCGAATGAGTCACCTGAGGTTATTGCATGAGAAGGCCAGACACCAACGACCCCAGGAGGTGATGTGAACGGGGCCGGCCCACCAGATAGAGCTCAACCGTTGTGTTTATCAATGCTGCAGGGACGGACCCGAGCACAGACGCCGTGCCCAGTCTTCTCATGCAAAGGTCCTGAAGAAAAACAATCGGCGCGCGGCTCCCGCGGTGGCGAGGCACCAGGTCGCGCGCCCTCACTCATCCGCCCGCGATTAGCTCATGCGAGAACAAGGCACCAAGGGCCATGGGAGGTGATGTACACGGGAGCTAGCCTGTGAGCCAGAGCTCAGCCTCTTGGGTTTAGCGACACTGCAGGGACAGACCCGAGCACGGACACCATGCTAGTCCTTAATCATGAGGTGGTCGTGGGTGGGCTTGCAACGGCGCGAGACGTTCTTGGCGATGAAGCGCAAGTTAGGCAATTGATAATTTCTGGGCAACTCATAAGGGAAGGTAAAATAGTTCTGGTAGGCGCAAAAGAGATACATGTCACAGGGACGGACCCACGCAACTTGGGGATAGTGCAGCCCGAGGGGCGCTCCCAAACTGAATGAACTAAAAAGATGTCACCTAGCACCATTGCTGAAGAGATGTCAGGGTAGCAAAAGATGCGTGTTGCTAAAGTCGTTCCTCATGAGCCGCCTTGGGCGTGAGCCTCAGGAGGCTCCGGGGGCCTAGGGGGCTCCCGAAGATGCATCTCCATCTCCGCCAGGATCGCTTGGTGCCTAGCCTCCCGAGCCGCTAGGACGTCTCGCATGCGGTGCTGAAACGCGACACCTACGCTCGGGAGGCCGCACGGCATGCAAATGTAGCTGTGAGGGGACCCTCACATCGGCCGACATGGGACGACCAGAAGAGCTGCCGAGACGCGGCCCTGTTGAGCCCTGGAATGTCCATGCAGACGCGGAACTCCTTACCCTCTCTAGGGAAAGGAGCCTCGACCGGTTGTGGGCGGCGATCGCCCTGCAGAACCCTTGCCTCTTGAATCTCCTCGACTGCCTTGCTGACGAACTCCTGAGCGCCTGGCGCCTCACGCCCTATGCCTTCTCTTGGGAAGCGTGCACTGAAGCATGCCTCCACATGGTGCCCAAGCGCCTCCCTCGTGATGTCGGCTAGGTCTGAGGCCCTCTAGAGGAGAGCCCCCGAGCCCAGTCTGAGAGGGGCGCCGAGCATGCCTTCCTATGCGACAGGTGAAGGTGCCCCATCTAGGGACGCGGGGCTCAGCGTAGCACTATCGGGCGATGCCTCCTCATGAGATTCCTGGCCCAGGTGCAGCTTCTTTGTTTTAGGGGCGACCTCAGGAGGAAGGACACCACCCTTGTCTTCGAGGTTCTTGACTGCTGCAGCTTGGTAGGCTCACTCGAGGGAGCACACCGCGTCCTTTTCCTCGCAGGAGACCGTGATGATGTCGCCGCTTCCTGGCACCTTGAGGACGTTGTAGCTGTGGTGTGTTGCCTCCATGAACTTGGCCAGCGCTGGGTACCCGAGGATGGTGTTGTATGGTAGGCGAATGTCGGTGATGTCGAAGTCAATGAGCTCGGTGTGGTAGTTGTCGCGCTTGCTGAAGGTGACAAGGATGCGGACCTGCCCTATCGGATACGTGGAGCCATTGGTCACTCCTGAGAAGGGCCTGGTGGGCTGAAGCTGCTGGTATGGTACTTGGATCCTATTGACGTCTGAACAGAGAGAGCATTGAGCCCTGCTCCGCCATCAATAAGGGTCTTGGTGACGACCACGTAGCTGATGACGGGCGAGCAGAGCATTGGGAGCGCGCCGGCAGTGGCCACGCACTTGAGCTGGTCGGAGGAGTTGAAGGTGATGGTGTACTTGGACCATCTGAGTGGGCGTGTCGCCTCGAGCCTGGGGAGCGCTGCGTTCACCTCGCGCGCGAACTGCTTGAAGATGCAGTGAGAGGCTGGGGCCTGGGAGCCGCCCAAGATGCAGGCGATGGCTCAAGGCTCTTGGAAGCCCCCAGCCCCCTCATCCTGGTGATGATCTTCATTCCTTTTTGGCAGTGGAGGCAGCGGAGGAAGACCAACGTTACCTTAAGTCGGTCCTCCCAAGGCTGGTCCCTCCAGGCGCCCTCGCGAGGTTGACTCTGCGAGCGCTCCTCCCGAGGCTGGTCACGCCACTCCTGGCGATGGTCGCGGCCGTCCCAGCGTCCTCCACCTCGGCCACCTCCACGATCGTAGCCTTGATCGTTGCGCTCGGGGCATCGACTGAGGCGCCCATCGCAGAGGGCTCTGAGCTCCTGGCAGTCGTTGGTGTTGTGGTTGTGCACATTGTGGAAGATGCAGAATGGCCGGCTGCTCTTGGATAACTCAGGGTGATCGCAGCCATGCTTCATCTCTGGCTCGGCCGCAAGCACAGCCAGCCCCTTGCACTTCACGTCCTTGACCTTGGCCTTCTTGTCTTCTGGGTCAGCTTCGGGGAGCTCGAGGAGGAAGAGGCGTCCCTCCTTAGCCCTCGTGCACTTGTTCGCCATGTTGAACATCTCTAGGGCTGTGCATAGGTCCTCATGTATGGCGAGCTCCTACTTCATTTTGATGTCGTGGACGCCATTAGTGAATGCTTAGATGATGGCCTCGTCCGATAGCTTGGGAATCTTGAGGCAAACGTTGTTGAAGCGCTGGATGTACTTCTGCAGGGTCTCTCCTCGCTGTTGCTTGATGCGTCGTAGGTCACCTGTGGCCAGCGGGCGGTCGCAAGTGCCCTGGAAGTTGGCGATGAAGTGGTCGCGCATCTCATCCTAGGAGGAGACGGATCCCACAGGAAGATTCAGGAGCCAGGAGTGCACGCAATCCTTGAGGGCCATGGGGAACCAATTCGCCATGATCTTCTTGTCGCCGCTGGCTGCCTTGATGCTTAGTTCGTAGAGCTGCAGGAACTCGGCGGAATCGGCGGTGCCGTCATAGTGTGGGGGCAGGTCAGGCTTGAACTTGCCCGGCTAGATGACGTTGCGCAGCTCCGAGGTGAACATGCGGCATCCTGCCATGGTTAATGGAGCTCGTCAAGGAGGTGGAGCCTGCTCTTGGCGCTTGCGCATGGCCACCATCACTGGCGGCGCACGGTCTTGACGTGGAGGTGCTGGAAGCGCACGTGCATCTTCTTGGGGCCGCTACACCACTTGGCAGCTCACTTCCTCACGTGCAGGAGCCTGGCATGGCGGGTCATGCCGTGGTGCCACCCGCCTTGGTTCGGCGATGGTGCCCTGGGCTGGAGGTGGCGAGGGTGCCCCGTGAGCCATGTCGCCCACAGCAGGCGGCTGCTGAGGTAGTGAACGGGCCAGCGCAGCGGAGTCTACGGCGGCACTGACGAGTTCGGAGATGCGCTCAAGCCACTCCTCGTAGAAGTCGTCGATGGGGCGGTAGTGAAGAAGCTCCCACGCCATGTGCAGAGCAGCTTGCATGTTTGCCACGCCACGACGCACGTGGGAGGAGGAAGCGGCCGGAGAAAGCGACGGAGTGGTGATGCACCCGTCACGGTGCACCGAGGGGTGCAGCGAAGAAGCTTGCTGCTCGTGGCCAGCAGGGCATGTGGCGGCGTTGGCTGTTGGTGACGGAGGACGATGAGGACAGCGGTCGCCTACCGGCGCAGTCAGAGCGACGCGGGAAGCAACCGCGGCCCGGCGCTCAGCACAAGCCTGACGTGCGTCAGCCATGGAAGCATCGGAGCAGTGGTGGATCGATCGACGGCAGAGAAGATCCGACGCACCCCTACCTGGCGCGCCAAATGTCATATTTCGGGTTCTGCAAACCCTTGATAGGTTTGAACTCAGGGGTGCGTGCGGAGATCTCACCCTACCCAGCCTGCCTACTCACGATTCCTCAAACCCTAGCATGTCGAGATCAAGGGGACAAAAGAGACACAGCAGTTTACCCTGGTTCGGGCCACCTTGCGGTGTAATACCCTACTCCAGTGTTTTGGTGGATTGCCTCGAGGGGCTAAGGATGAACTAGTATAGTGGATGAACAAGCCTAAGGAGGTGAGGTGTTCTTGAGATCAAGAGAGCTGGTGAGCTGGTCGGATGAGAATGGATCTGATCCCCCTTTATGGTGGTGGCTAAGTCCTATTTAGAGTGGCATTGGTCCTCTTCCCAAATGTTGGCGGGAAGGGATCCCACAACGGCCAAATTTGAAGGGGGACAAGAAGTACACCCTATCCTGACTAAAGTGGTCTTCGCCTACAAAAGCCTCTGGTCGTGACGCTGCGATGGGCTTGGCGATGACCTCTGTCCCACCGTCTTGGCTGTCTTGGTCTCGTTGCATCAGAATGGAAACCTTTGGCTGATTCCTCGGGACTCCGCGCCTGCTGCTTGCCTCCTTTGCACCAAAGAGGAAACTGGTACTCTGGGCCCGCTGGCGCCCGCCTGGCCTTGGTCATCACGGCTTACGTCTGCTGAGCCTCGTGAGGTGCACCTTGCATAGAAGTCTTTTCTCCTCGGGAGCCAGCCTAAGGAGGTCGATCCCCTTAGAGGTCTTGGTGTCGTCCGCCTCGCCAGGATTGGCCCCTCGCGAGGGTCTTGAGTTTACTGATGCTGAAGCCGGTCCATACCAGGCTGTTGATGGAGCCACGCAGTGGACCGCAAGCAGGCAAGTCTGGGTAACCCCGTATCAAGAATGCCGACAAGACCCCCCCCCCCTCTTGAAGCATGGCGACCACAAGGGCATCCCTCAACAAGGAGCACTTCCGCGGCATAGAAATTCACCATCAGGAACTCTAAGATAAGTTACCCCAACTACACTCAATAGCAGCACAAGCCTTGTGAGGAAGCATAAAAATAATAACATAACGGCGCAAGCGCCATGGTCCATTACATGCCCCGGTAGGGCCTCCTACTTATTTTTTTGCAGCAAAACAAAGAAAGAAAAAACGCAGGCGCGCGTCGACGATAGCTCTTGAGGTCTGGCTCCGGCAGCACCCGGGCTCATTCAGAGCCCTCCTCCCGCTTCGCCGGGGCATGGCAGCGATGCAACTCATCTCCCCTCCCGATCCGAGCTTGGCGACGCGGCAGCTCGTCGGAGTCGTTACCACTGGAGCTCTCCGTGAAGGAGAAGCCGCTACTTCTAGAGGCAGCACGACCGTCGCCAAGGGCGAGGTCATCACCGGCGATGATGCTGCCCCTTCGTCCACCATCATCATCGTGACGCCTCATACTTGAAATGGAGGGTGCACCTCCTGCATAGGTCCCACGCCCGGGCGAACGATTGCCATCCGCGGGTTAGGAACACGTTGCTGGCGGTCGTGACCTTGCCCCCCACCCATGAGGCCTAGTCATCGGCCTAGAGCCAGAAGCCACCAGGCCCCCTAGCCGACAATGCATCCGCGAAGAAGCGCGGGAGCTAGAGCCAGGCAGAGGCAGGCTTCTCGGCCCACACCACGAACTTAGGGGAAGAGACGGCTGAGTGGGATCGCGGCCGTGGTGGCCGAATGGCCACCACGCGCCTCACCTCCTCGCGACAGCTTCCTTGACCACGACGGCCCTCACCGCAAGAAGACGCACCCACAAGGCCGCCATAGGCGGTACCAACCTTAGAATGTGGGCGCCCGTGCCCACGAGGAGCCGCTACCGGTGTTGCCACGTACTTGTGGGGACGGCCGTGGCCTCTCTTGGGCGGGGGTGAGTCCGGCCCCTCCTTAGGGGTATTTCCATTCTCCGCGGCCGAAAGCCTCCTCGACGGTGCCATGGGTGCTCTAGCAAGACGGCGAGGTAAGGAGCAAGAATACGGAGACGAGCAGGGGGTTCCGCCCGCTCCCGCATTTATAGCCAGGAGAAGGTAAATCTTTGGCCTCCCACGATCCCCAGTAATGATGATTCTCTCTGCATGCAGCATGCAGTTGTCAAGTTGAACGATTGCCGAGGCGATGTGGGGAAGCGGAGACACTCACGTCCCATCAAGCGCCATGTGTCGGCTTGGTCTACAGGAGATTGGGACCTGCGGCGTTCCGAACTTGCCCTTTCGCTTCACATCGAAGCCAAGTGCGAGCACGCCTTGGGCCCAGGGGCTTCTGTCGGTATTCTGGGAACCAGGGTACCCAGACCTGCCTACATGCGGCCCGTGATGTGGCTTCATCGACGGCCTGGTACGGCCCAGCTTCGACTATGGCAAGACAAGACCCTCGTGAGGGGGCAAGCCTCATGAGGCGGGCAACATCAAGACCTCCTGAGGGAGCGGCCTCCTGAGCGGAGCGGAGATTTCTATGCAAGACCCAGCCTCATGAGGCTGGAATGATATCAACCATGACGACCAAGGCCAGGTGCGCGCCAGTAGGCACAGTACAACAGGTTTCCTCTTTGGTGCAAAGGAGGCAAGCGCAGGTGTAGAGTCCCAAGGAATCAGCCAAAGGTTACCATTTGCGTGCAACGAGACCAAGACCGCCAGAACGGCAGGATGGATGCCATCACCGAGCACACCCCGACGTCATGCTCAGAGGCTTTGCAGGCGAAGAACACCTTTCGTCAGGATTAGATGTACTTCTTGTTCCCCTTCAAATTTGGCCATGATGGGATCCCTTCCCGCCTATGTTTTGGAGGAAGAGGACTAAGGCCACTATAAATAGAGCCTAGCCACCACCGTAGAGAGGAGGTTGGTCGATCAACTCACCAGGTGATCATCTCATTGAACCACCAAGAGCTCACCACAAGAACACGCCTCCTGAGGCTGTTCTTCCACTTGTACTAGTTCATCATCAGCCCCTCGCGAGGCTAATCCACCACAAAGCAAGAGTAGGGTATTACACCGCAAGGTGGACCGAACCTAGGTAAACAGTTGTGTCTTTCTCTATCTTGTTCATCGAGCTTGGTCGTGAGAGCAGCGGATCGGGAGGCTTGAGAAGTTGAGTTCTTTGCACACGCCCCTGAGTTCGAACCTTTCTTGGGTCTAGAGCCTGAAATCCGACATCCGGAATCCGACAGTGGGCAATTGAATTTCACCCTCTGGATATCAATTTTGAAGCAAAGAAGGCGATCAAATCTCAAGCGCTCGCAGATTTCTTGGCCGAGTGGGTTGAACAATAACAACCAACTCAAGTTCACCCGAAACACTGGACTATGTTCTTTGATGGATCTAAGATGTTGAAAGGCTCTGGTGTCAGAGTAGTCCTGGTGTCCCCAAGGGGTGATAAACTCAGTTATGTCCTCCAAATTCACTTTGATTCTGCCAATAACGAAGCTGAGTATGAAGCACTTCTCTACGGGTTGCGTATGGCCATCTCACTTGGTGTGCGTCACCTGATGGTCTACGGTGACTCAGATTTGGTGGTCAATCAGGTGATGAAGGAGTGGGACGTCAGGAACCCTACCATGACTGGATAGTGCAACGCGGTAAGGAAGTTGCAGAAAAAGTTCAAGGGTTTGGAGCTCCACCACATTCCCCGAATCAAGAATCAAGCAGCTGACGACCTGGCAAAAATAGGTTCCACTCGGAAACCTATCCCCAGCAATGTGTTTCTTGAGCATCTCCATTCCCCATCAGTGCAAGAGGGTCCTTTTACTGAAGAATCTTCCCAAGCAATAAGTCCTACCAATCCGACTAAAATCTAGGTACCAGCAGTTATTGATTTGGTTATGGAGATCCTGGTGATCACCCTCGACTGGACAGTACCATACAATGCATAACTGCTCAGGCAGGAGCTTCCAGAAGATGAAGTTGAAGCGTGTCAGATTGTCCGTGTTGGGGAACATAGCATGCAATTTCAAAAAAATTCCAACGCTCACACAAGATCTATCTAGAAGATGCATAGCAACGAGAGGGGGAGAGTATGTCCACATACCCTCGTAGACCAAAACTGGAAGCGTTAACTTAACGCGGTTGATGTAGTCGAACGTCTTCTTGAGTCAACAGATCAAGTACCGAACACACGACACCTTCGAGTTCTGCACATGTTCAGCTCGATGACATCCCTCGATCTCTTGATCTAGCAGAGTGCCGATGGAGTCAATGAGTTCTGTCAGCACGATGGCGTGATGACGGTGTTGGTGATTTGATTTGCGCAGGGCTTCGCCTAAGCACTATGATGATACTATTGAGGAGTAAATGGTGGAGGAGGGCACCGGACACACCTAAGACAATGTTGTGCCTTTGGGGTGCCCCCTGCCCCCGTATATAAAGGAGGGGGAGGAGGTCGACCACCAGGGGGCGTGCCATGGAGGGGGGGTCCTACTAGGACTCCACACCTAGTAGGATTCGGCCCTCCCTTTTTTCCTTCTTTATGGGGTAGCAAAGGGGGAAAGGGAGAGGGAGTAGGAGAGGGAAAGGGGGGCGCCGCCCCCAGCCCTTGTCCAATTCGGATTGGCAAAGGGGGGACGCCACCTCCTATGGCCGGCCCTCTCTTCTCCACTAAGGCCCATGTGGCCCATTAACTTTCTCGAGGGGTTCCAGAAACCTCCCGGTACTCTGAAACTTATCTGAAACTTCCCGAAACCATTCCGGTGTCCGAATGTAACCTTCCAATATATCAATCTTTACCTCTTGAACATTTTTGAGACTTCTAATCATGTCTGTGATCTCATCCGGGACTCCGAACAACCATTGGTCACCAAAACACATAACTCATATAATACAAATCATCATCGAACGTTAAGCGTGCGGACCCTACGGGTTCGAGAACTATGTAGACATGCCCGAGATACCTCTCCGGTCAATAACCAATAGCGGAACCTAGATGCTCATATTGGTTTCCACATATTCTATGAAGATCTTTATCGGTCGAACTGCAATGCCAATATAGTTATTGCCTTCGTCATCGGTATGCTACTTGCCCGAGATTTGATTGTTGGTATCTCTATACCTAGTTCAATCTCATTACCGGCAAGTCTCTTTACTTGTTTCATAGTGCATCAACCTGTAACTAACTCATTAGTCACATTGCTTGCAAGGCTTCATATGATGTGCATTACCTATAGGGCCCATAGATACCTCTCCAATACTTTGAGTGACAAATCCTAATCTCAATCTATGCCAACCCAACAAACACCTTCAAAGATACCTGTAGAGCATCTTTATAATCACTCAGTTACGTTGTGATGTTTGATAGCATACAAGGCATTCCTCCGTTATCCGGGAGTTGCATAACTCATAGTCGAAGGAATATATATTTGACACAAAGAAAGCAGTAGCAATAAAACTGAACGATCATTATGCAAAGCTAACGGTTGGGTCTTGTCCATCACATCATTCTACTAATGATGTGATCCCGTTATCAAATGACAACTCATCTCCACGGCTAGGAAACTTAACCATCTTTTGATCAGCGAGATAGTCTAGTAGAGGCATACTAGGGACACATTGTTTTTCCTATGTATCCACACATGTATCAAGTTTCCGGTTAATACAATTCTAGCATGAATAATAAACATTTATCATGAATAAGGAAATATAGAATAACAACTTTATTATTGCCTCTAGGTCATATTTCCTTCAGTCTCCCACTTGCACTAGTCAATAATCTAGATTGCATTGTAATGAATCTAACGCCCATGGAGTCTTGGTGTTGATCATGTTTTTCTCGTGGAAGAGGCTTAGACAATGGGTCTGCAACATTCCGATCCATATGTATTTTGAAAATCTCTATGTCTCCCTCCTTAACCAAATCTTAGATGGAGTTGAAGCATATCTTGATGTGTTTGGTCTTTTTGTGAAATATGGATTCCTTCGCCAAGGCAATTGCTCCAGTATTGCCATTCATTAGACCCGATGCACTAGGTATTACACCTAGATCAGATAGGAACTCCTTCATCCAGACTCCTTTATTTGCTGCTTCCGAAGCAGTTATGTACTCCGCTTCATACATAGATCCCGGCACAATGCTCTGCTTGGAACTGCACCAACTGACAGCTCCACCATTCAATAAAAATATGTATCCGGACTGTGACTTAGAGTCATCCGAATCAAATGCAAAGCTAGGATCGACCTAACCATTTACGACAAGCTCTTTGTCACCTCCATAAACGAGAAACATATCCCTAGTCCTTTTCAGGTACTTTAGGATGTTCATGACTGCTGTCAAGTGATCCACTCCTGGATTACTTTGGTACCTCCCTGCTAAACTTATAGTAAGGCGCACATCAGGTCTTGTACACAGCATAGCATACATGATAGAACCTATGGCTGAAGCATAGGGAATGACTTTCATTTTCTCTCTATCTTCTGCAGTGGCCAGACATTGAGTCTGACTCAACTTCACACCTTGTAACACAGGCAAGAACCCTTTCTTTGACTGATCCATTTTGAACTTCTTCAAAACTTTATCAAGGTATGTGCTTTGTGAAAGTCCTATCACGCGTCTTGATCTATCTGTATAGATCTTGATGCCCAATATGTAAGCATCTTCACTGAGGTCTTTCACTGAAAAACTCTTGTTCAAGTATCCTTTTATGCTATCCAGAAATTCTACATCATTTCCAATCAACAATATGTCATCCACATATAATATTAGAAATGCTATAGAGCTCCCACTCACTTTCTTGTAAATACATGCTTCTCCAAAAGTCTGTATAAAACCATATGCTTTGATCACGTCATCAAAGCGTATATTCCAACTTCGAGATGCTTGCACCAGTCTATAAATGGATTGCTGGAGCTTGCACACTTTGTTAGCACCTTTAGGATCGACAAAACCTTTTGGTTGCATCATATACAACTCTTCTTTAAGAAATCCATTAAGGAATGCAGTTTTGACATCCATTTGCCAGATTTCATAATCATAAAATGCGGCAATTGCTAACATGAGTCGGACAGACTTAAGCATCGCTACGGGTGAGAATGTCTCATCATAGTCAATTCCTTGAACTTGTCCAAAACCCTTTGCAACAAGTCGAGCTTTACAGACGGTAACATTACCATCAGTGTCAGTCTTCTTCTTGAAGATCCATTTATTTTCTATGGGTTGCCGATCATCGGGAAGATCCACCAAAGTCCACACTTTGTTCTCATCCATGGATCCTATCTTAGATTTCATGGCCTCAAGCCATTTATCAGAATTTGGGCTCATCATTGCTTCTTAATAGTTCATAGGTTCGTCATGGTCAAGTAACATGACTTCCAGAACAGGATTACTGTACCACATTGCGGATCGTGATCGGCCAGACCTACGAGGTTCTGTAGCAACTTGATCTATAGTTTCATGATCTTTATCATTAACTCCCTCTCTAGTTGGTGTAGGCATCACGGGAACAGATTTCTCAGATGAGCTACTTTCCAAATTGAGAGCAGGTACAATTACCTCATCAATTTCTACTTTCCTCCCACTCACTTCTTTCGAGAGAAACTCCTTCTCTAGAAAGGTTCTATTCTTAGCAACAAAAATAATGCCTTTGGACTTGTGATAGAAGGTGTACCCAATTGTTTCTTTAGGGTAAACTGTGAAGACACATTTCTCCTATTTGGGTTCGAGCTTATTGGGCTGAAGCCTTTTGACATAAGCATCACATCCCCAAACTTTAAGAAACGACAGGTTAGGTTTGCTACCAAACCACAGTTCATACGGTTTCGTCTCAACGAACTTTGATGGTGCCCTGTTTAAACTGAATGCAGCTGTCTCTAATGCATAACCCCAAAACGATAGTGGTAAATCGGTAAGAGACATCATAGATCACACCATATCCAATAAAGTGCGGTTACGATGTTCTAACACACCATTACGTTGTGGTGTTCCAGGTGGTGTGAGCTGTGAAACTATTCCACATTGTTTTAAATGAAGGCCAAACTCGTAACTCAAATATTCTCCTCCACGATCAGATTGTAGAAACTTTATTTTCTTATTATGATGATTCTCCACTTCACTCTGAAATTGTTTGAACTTTTCAAATGTTTCAGACTTGTTTTTCATTAAGTAGATATACCCATATCTACTCAAATCATGTGTGAAGGTCAGAAAATAATGATACCCGCCACGAGCATCAACACTCATTGGACTGCATACATCGGTATGTATTGTTACCAATAATTCAATAGCTTGTTCCATTGTTCCGTAGAACAGAGTTTTAGTCATCTTGCCCATAAGGCACGGTTCGCAAGTATCAAATGATTCATAATCAAGTGATTCCAAAAGTCCATCTTTATGGAGTTTCTTCATGCTCTTTACACCGATATGACCCAAATGGCAGTACCACAAATAAGTTGCACTATCATTATCAACTTTGCATCTTTTGGCATCAGTATTATGAATATGTGTATCATCACGATCAAGACTCAACAGAAATAGACCACTCTTCAAGGGTGCATGACCATAAAAGATATTACTCATATAAATAGAACAACCATTATACTCTGATTTAAATGAATAACCTTCTCGCACTAAACAAGATCCAGATATAATGTTCATGCTCAACGCTGGCACCAAATAACAATTATTCAGGTCTAAAACTAATCTCGAAGGTAGGTGTAGAGGTAGCGTGTCGACGGCGATCACATCAACCTTGGAACAATTTTTGATGCGCATCGTCACCTTGTCCTTAGACAATCTTCATTTAATTCGTAGTCCCTGCTTCGAGTTACAAATATGAGCAAATGAAGTGATATCAAATACCCAGGCACTACTACGAGAATTAGTAAGGTACACATCAATAACATGTATATCGAATATACCTTTGTTCACCTTGCCATCCTTCTTATCCGCCAAATACATGGGGTAGTTCCGCTTCCAGTGACCAGTCCCTTTGCAGTAGAAGAACTCAGTTTCAGGCTTGGGTCCAAACTTGGGTTTCTTCCCGGGAGTGAAAACTTGCTTGTCAGTCTTTTTGAAATTCCCCTTATTTTTACCCTTGCCCTTCTTCTTGAAACTAGTGGTCTTGTTAACCATCAACACCGATGCTTCTTCTTGATTTCTACTGTTGGATATCAGGTTCCCGCTAAACCCTTAAGGTTCAAACTCTGGGGTGTGCGCGAAGATCTTCCTCCTACCGATACACGCCCGAACGCCTTGCTACGAATCTAGACTACACGATGAACAACACGAGGGACACAAGGTTTATACTAGTTCGGACACCGTTGTGGTGTAATACCCTACTCTAGTTTGTGGTGCGGTGGATTGCCTCTAGGGCTGATGATGAATAGTACAAGGGAAGATAAGCCTCGCGAGGGGTGTTCTTGTGTTGGTGTTCCGCTTGGGGAGGGTTGGATCGACTGATCATGAGATGCCCCTCCTACTGTGGTGGCTAGCCCTATTTATAGAGGCCCTGGTCCTCTTCCCAAATATTGAGCGGGAAGGGAGCCAACAACGACCATTTTGAAGGGGAACACATAGTACAAGTTATCCTGACTAAAGTTGGTCTTCGACTGCCAAAGGCACTGGCGATGATGCCATCTTGGGCTCCACAGTGACCTCCTTCCTGCCGCTCTGCTGGTCTTGGTCTTGTTGCACTGAAATGGTAACCTTTGCTTGATGCCTCGGTACTCTGTGCTTGCGCTTGCCCCCTTTGCACCAAAGAGGAAACAAGGACACTGGACAAGCCGGCACCTGCCTGGCCTCGATCGTCATGGCTTGCGTCACGAGTACCTCGTGAGGTACCCCTGCCTTGATCTCTCTGCCTCCTCACAAGCCTGCCTGGTGAGGCTGATCCTGAGGAAGCCATGCGTCGTCCTCCCCGCGAGGCTTGGCCCCTCGCGAGGGTCTTGAGCGTGAGTTGATGAAGATGGGCCGCACTGGGCCACTCCTCGAACCACGCCACAGGCAGGCAAGTCTGGGGACCCCCGTTCCTAGAACGCCGACTGTAGCCCCCGGGCCCAAGGCGCTCTCGGACTTGGCTTAGCGGCGAAGCGAAAGGGGAAGTATGAAGCACCGCAGGCCCCAACAGCCTGCGGCCTTGGTTGCCGCGTGGCGTTTGATTGGACATGGACGTCTTCGCTTCCCCATGCTGCGTTGGCAACTGCCAGATAGACAAAAAGCTGGCCCGGACTAGGCTTACCTTCGTTGCTCTCATCCACCTTGCTCCAGATCCCCTTTCTTGCTCTTGCTCCCCTGCTTCCGAAATTCCCAGATCCACCTCATCTTCTCTCTCCCAGAGAGCAATGGCGCACCGCAAGAA
>NC_057813.1:508734809-508757110 GCF_018294505.1 Triticum aestivum
GAGAAGAATATCTCCCTCACGCGCCTGATGACGATGGCGCAAGGCAGCAAGATGGGGGAGACTGCACTCTGGGCCGGCTTCGCCCGGCCGGAGGACAAGGGGAGCACCTTCTACCCCTTCTTCATGAGCGCCGTCATCGCCGGCCTGGTGCCTCCTTCCTCTGAGTTCTTCTATGTTGTCCTTCGCTATTACAAGTTGCAGGCTCTGCATCTCCACCCCAACTCTATTCTTCTTCTGTTGATTTTTGCCTACTACTACGTGGCGCGCGTCGGCGCGATGCCTTCCGTGGCCTTGCTGCGCCACTTCTTCTTCATCCGAGTCACCGGTGCGCATGCCTTCGCGTGCGCCAGCTTTGTTGCATACTCCAAAGCCAACGCAATCTCGAAGGCTGGGAAGAGGGCCAACAGCTTCCGGAGCAAGTGGGTCATGCTTGACGCCGGATGCATCAATTCTCAGCTGGCGCTTCCCACAGGGCAGCCCCAGGCTGATGAGGCGTGGTCTCGTGCAAAGCTTGATGACCCGTGGGCGAAGCTGGTGCTGGAGAAGATGGACGTTGACCTAAGGCCGGGCAACATGAAGGCGGCGAAGCTGACCGGGGCCTCGCTCCTGAGGGAGTTCTTGGCGCACCGGGTGGCTCCTCTTCAGGCGCATTCGTGCCCGTTGTGGAGGCTTGAAGATGCAGACAGCAATCTCCGCCTGAGCTCGGAGGCCCTGGCTGATGAAGATCTGACCATGGCTCTTCGCTTCCTGGTCGGAGAGGACGTGGCAAGCCCGAAGGGCGCTCCTGTCCCCCTGTTTCTTCACGACGACTGGGAATAGGTGGTAGACGCCATGCCAACCTTTGATGGGAGCGGCCTGGTGCCGGCAATGCCTCCTGAGGGTCAGGGGGCGGCGCCGCTGGTGGAGTTGTCCTCTGATGATTCCGGCGAAGGCGAGGAGGAAGACAAGGAGGAAGAGGAGCGCGACTCAGAGGAGACCACGGAGGAGACGGGGGAGAATTCCCCTTGGCATAGGTTCAACATCCTCCGTGATCTGCCGGACGACGACGAAGCCTACATTAGGCAAGGAGGGGAAGACCTGCCTGTGATCCCAAAGAAGGACAGGTCAGGGCTGATCTCCCGAGGGACTACTTCGGCCCCGGCACTGCTGGAAACCAACTCCGGCCCTTCTGGTGCGCCCTCCTCTGCCCCTGGACCTCCCGAGGTTGAGCCCCGCAAGAGGCTCTCAGGCTTCAAGCTCGGCAGGAGGCCGCCAGAGCACACCATGACCGACCTGTAAGTACTCGAACTCCGCTTTGCTCTTGTTTTCGTTGTTGGGGCTTGACACCCTCCATTGCGTGGGTAGGTCGCCGCCTGCGGCGAAGAGGCTGAAGGGGGACACGGCGGCTTTGCTTGGGGCAAGCTCACTCACCGTGGTTGCGCCTTCATCCGCGGGAAGGGGAGGCAGTGGAGCTTGCATCTCTCCTGCCCAGTCGTCCTCGCGAGGCCAGGGGAGGCATCCTGGCAGGGTGCCAGCCCCCATGGCCCTGCCGACTCCGGAGGTGCCTGCGCTTGATGCTGTTGCCGAGGTTGCCAAGGCTCAGGAAGTTCTGGCCTCCCAAGCCATGATCACGCTGTCGTCTTCTCCTCCTGCTCCTCAGGTTCCTGACTCCTCTGCCTCCTCCGCCGCCTTGGACCGTGCTGCTGCCGAGTTGGGTCGGCTGTGAGAGGATCTCTAGGGCGCCAACCCTCGCCTGGTGGCCGGGCGCCTGGAGTTGATCTCTGGCTCGGCCCGCTCTGACTCCTCCGACCGAGTGGCACTGAGCCAGGCTGTGGAGGCTTCTCAGGAGGAGAAGCAAGCCGCCACCCAGGCCATAGCCGCCTGTGACACTGCGTGGAAGGATGCTTAGGCCACCTAGGAACGTTGCAAGGCGCTGGAGCATGAGTTGCAGGACATGCGCGACAGGCTCGCCAAGGAGGTTGGCGACCGCCAGGCAAAGGAGGAAGAGTTAAAGGCTCGAGAGGCCGCCATCGAGGATCGCGACACCGAGCTGTCTGCTGATCGCAGTCGACTGAAGACGCTGGAGCAGAGGCTGAAGGCAGATAGGACTGAGCTGGACGCCAAGGCAAAGGTCTTGGCTGAGGACCGCATGGCCTTTGCGGACCTCGAGAAGAGAGCTCGCAAGGCGCTGAAGTCGCTCTAGGATGGTGGCCTGGAGAAGACGCTGGCCAGAGTCAAGGACGGCCCCGCCAAGCTACTTGCCTACTTGGTCGAAGCGCTTGAGGAGGTCGTGAACGGCATCGGTCCCATGGTCGAGGTTCAAGCTCACGTCCTTTCTTCTGTGGCGCTGACTCGGGTCCTCATCCATGTCAACCTTCATGACCCCGACACCAAACTTGATGATCTGCTGGAGCCTGTGGACGCCGAGCGCTCCACTGCTGTTGCTGAGGCCATGAAGGGCCGAGCGGAGGCCCTGCTGGGGAAGTTCTGCATCTTCACCACTGCGCCCAAGGCAGGTACTGCTGGCTCCGCGGCCTCAGGAGGTGGAGCTGACAAGCGCAACTCCGCTACGAAGGCGGGGCTCCTGGCGAATGACGGCGCGGCTCAAGGGTGACCTTCCCGCGGCTTCTTTCCTGTTTCAATTACTGCAACATGCATCATGCCTCATGGAGGCGTTTAAACTTGTTCTTGGTATCGCGAGGACAGTTTATGGTTTGTAATATTTGCTTTTGAATTTGCGAGATTTTGCGGTTTCCTTCCTACTTGCTTTGTGTTCTACGTCGGCAGGGCCCGGCCCGGCGCATACCTCAGCCGCCGTTAGCCCCGACCGGCACCAGGACGGAACCAAGGAGTGAGGGGCTACGTGGCAAGTTAGGCTCCTGAGTCGCGATGCTCAGGAGTCCCCCTTGACACACAAACAGCAAATAGGGAGGGGTGTAGGAGTAGATCTGTCGTTCTAGGTCGTCAGGGCCCGGCCGCGCGCATACTTCAACCACCGTTAGCCTTTTGGAACTAAGGAGTGAGGGGCTACGTGATCAGTTAGGCTCCTAAGTCGCGATGGTCAGGAGTCCCCCTTGACGCTCAAACGGTCTTCATACCTTGGCTCCGCTCAGGGAGAGGCGCGCGATGACCAGGCCCGAGGGACCTGGCTGGGCGGCGTGCGCTCGGGTGTGGCCCGGGCGCAGCCCCCGTGTCCAGCCCCCTCGCGCGGCGCTCCGGAGGGGAGGTGTTGCGATGAGGCCAGACACTGAGCTCTGGGGTCCCTGAGGTTGATACAGCCATGGGCTGCCCTCGGTTGTTTATCACCACCGCGGAGCGTAGTGCTTCCTCGGCAGTGTCGTCTGCCAGCGCGGAGCATGGTGCTTCCACTGATACGTGGGAGGGGGGCTCCCCTCCGGGAGGAGCCCCCAGGGCGTGTACAGCCCCACCCTGACACGTGGCCGGTACGGTAGGGCAAGACGAGGTGTATCTAGGCACCCGTGAGCCAGCGCGGGACTCACAAGGCCCTACCTCAAGGCGGGTTGCGCCTGGCTCTGGGCCTTTGACGCTGGTACGTTCCTGCAAGATGGTTAAATGCAAACGATCTACGTCCTCAGGTCTTGGCCCTCGAGCGAGCTTAGCCGCCGCTGGTATGCCAGGTCACGATGCCGTGGACAAGGCCAGGGGTGAGGGCTGGAGAGCCAGTAAGAGCTCCTGAGGCACAATGCTCAGGCGCCCCCCTTTTAACGTGCAAGGAATTTACATGAGGGAGAAAAGGCATGTGGTAGGCGGCAGAAAATAATCATAGGCGGGTCAAGTATGCAAGGCGAATCATCTTAGACAAAAAAAGAAGAGATACATGCCACTGGGTCAGGCCCGAGCGTCTTGGGGATGATGCAGCCCGAGGGGTGCCCCTAGCAAGGTAAACTAAAGACATAAGCAAAAGGGATACATGCCACAGAGACTGGCCCACGCAACCTGGGAATAATGCAGCCCTGGGGGTGCTCCCAGCTGAAATGAAACTCGAAAGATGTCACCTGATATCATTGTAGAGCGAGTGTTGGAGCAGCTGACGATGCACAATGAAGAAGTCGATCCTCACGAGCCATCGGAGCCCTGAGCCTCGGGAGGCTTTGGGGGTCCGGGCGGCTCCTCAAGGTCCATCTCCATTTCTGCCAGGAAGGCACGGTGCCTGACCTCCTGAGCTTCGAGAATGTTCTGCATAAGATGCTGGTCGGCCGCAGCTGCGTTCGGCAGGCCGAAAGGCATGTGAACGTAGTCGTGCGGTGGACCCTCGCAACGTCCCATGCGCGAAGGCCAGAAACGCTCCTGAGATGCGACTCGGTTGAGTCCTGGGTAGTCGATGCAGACGCACATCCCGCCATCGTCGCCTTGGTGAGGGGCTACGCCGGGCAGGCGGCAATCGCCTCACATGACTCTTGATTCCTGCAACTCCTGAGTGACCTTGGTGACGAACTGCTGAGGGTTGGGCCTTCCTTGCCCCATGTCTTCCTGAGGGAAACATGCGGTGAAGCACGCCTCCAAGTGGTGCCCGAGCACCTCCCTCCTAACCTTGGCAAGGTCTGAGGCCCTCCCGGAGAGAGCCCTCGGGCCTTGCTCGAGGAGGGCACCGGGCGCGCCTTCCTATGCGATGGAGGGAGGTGCCCCTGGCACAGGCGCAGACCCTGACGCGGCGCCTCCGGAGATGCCTACCTCCTGAGGCCTTGAGCTGGGCGATGTCTTCTTCTTCTTAGGAACTGCCTCGGGAAGGTTTCCACTCTTGCTGTCTGGGTCCTCAACTGATGCAGCTTGGAAAGCACGCTCGAGAAAGCACACCGCATATTTCTCTTTGCAGGGGACCGTGATGACTCCGCCGCTTCCCGACATCTTGAGGACATTGTAATCATGGTGGGTCACTGCCATGAACTTGGCCAGGGCTGGATACCCGAGGATTGCGTCGTATGGTAGGCGAATGTGGGCGACGTCGAAGTCGATGAGCTCGGTATGGTAGTTCTTGCACTGCCCGAAGGTGACAGGGAGGCCAACCTGACCTATCAGGGTGGTGGAACCGTCAGTGACTCCTGAGAAAGGCTTGGTTGGATGAAGTTGATCATACGGCACTTGGAGATTGTTGAACGTCTCGACGGACAGAATGTTGAGCCTTGCGCCGCCATCGATAAGGGTCCTGGTGACTTGCACATTGCTGATGACTGGGGAACAAAGCATTGGGAGGACACCGGACGTAGCCACACACTTGATATGGTCTGCTGAGCTGAAGTGATGGCGTACGTGGACCACCTGAGAGGGCGCGTGGCCTCGAGCTTGGGGAGGTCTGCGTTCACCTCGCGAGCAAACTGCTTGAATATGCACTGAGAGGAGGGGACCTGCGCACCGCCCAGGATGCAAGCGATAGTGCGCGGCTCCTGGAAGCCCCCAACCCCCTTGTCCTGATGATGGTCGTCATTCCTTCTTGGCGGTGGTGGCAGAGGAGGAAGGCATGCGTTGCCCTGGGGGCGATCCTCGCGAGGCTGATCCCTCCAAGCCCCTCGCGAGCCTGGTCCTGCCAGCGGTCCTTGCGAGGGCGGCCACGCCACTCCTGGCGAGGGCCTCGGTCGTCCCATCATCCTCCTCCTCTTCCTCCTCCTCGGTCGTAGCCCCGATCGTTGCACTCGGGGCGTCAACCAATGTGTCCTTCTCGCACGGCCCTGAGCTCTTGGCATTCGTTTGTGTTGTGGGTGTGGAGGTTGTGGTACATGCAGTACTGGCTGCCCTTGGACGACTCCTGACGGTCCCTACCGTGCTTCGTGTCTGGCTCTGCTGCAAGCACGGCTGGTCCTTTGCGCTTCACGTCCTTGGCATTGGCTTTCTTCTCTTCTGGGTTAGCAGCTGGGAGCTCAAGAAGGGAGAGGCGCCCTTCCTCAGCCCCCGTGCACTTGGTCGCCAGGTTGAACAACTCCAGAGAGGTGCATAGATCCTCGTGGATCACCAGCTCCTCCTTCATCTTAATGTCACGGACGCTGTCAGAGAATGTCGAGATGATGGCTTCCTCGGTCAGCTTGGGAATCTTGAGGTGTGCGTTGTTGAAGCGTTGCATGTACTTCTGCAGGGTCTCTCCAGGTTGCTGCTTGATGCAGCGCAGGTCACTCACGATCAGAGGACGATCACGAGTGCCCTGGAAGTTGGCGATGAAGCGGGTGCGCATCTCGTTCCAAGAGGAGATCGTGCCAGGAGGCAGGTTCAGGAGCCAGGTGCAGGCGCCATCTTTGAGCGCCATGGGAAACCAATTCGCCATGACCTTTTCGTCCCCGTTGGCCGCTTCGATGCCCAGCTCATAGAGCTGCAGGAACTCTGCAGGGTCGGCAGTGTCGTCGTAGCGAGGACGCACATCCGGCTTGAACTTTCCCGGCCAGGCGACACTGCGAAGCTCGGTGGTGAAGGCGCGGCAGCCGGCAGTAACCACCGGAGCCTTTTGCTGACGTGGGGCTTGCTCCTGAGGATTCCCGTGCGCCGCTGCCAGGGGAAGCGCGGGGCCTTGACATGCTGGCGCAAGGATGCGGTCTTGGTGTGCCGGTGCGGGTAGCACGCGAGCACCTTCTTGGGGACGAGGGATTTCTTGGCATCTCCTTTCTTGCTGCTTGGGCGCCGGACGTGGTGGGTCTCGTCTAAGGGCCGCACGCCTTGGAGCTAGGGCACCTTCTTGGGGAAGAGGTGGTGGAGGCACCTCCTGAGCTGCGTCTCCTACACAGAACGGACGGCGAGGCGGCGAGAGGGACGGTGCAGGAGAGCCCCCTACGGTGCTGACGAGCTCGGTTATGCGGGCGAGCCACTCATCGTAGAGGTCGTCGACGGGGCGGTAGTGCAGGAGCTCGCGTGCCAGGAGCAGCGCGGCCTGCGCATCCGTGGGAGCGCAACGAGCGTGCGACGACGAACCAGCTGGAGTTAGCGACGGGGTGGCGGTGCGGCCATCCCGCCGCACCGAGGGGTGCAGCGACGACGCCTGCTGCTCGTTCCCCACTGGGCCGGTGCGACGTTGGCGGCAGGCGACAGAGAACAACGAGGAGGTCCACCGATGGGGGCCATCTGGGCGACGCGGGCGGCAAGAGCAGCCCGACGCTTGACACGAACTCGGTGAGCGTCAGCCATGGATGCAACGATCGATCGAACGCGGAACAGTAGAAGAAAGATTCCGGTGCACCCCTACCTGGTGCGCCAAATGTCGGATATCGGGTTCTGGCTAAACCCTTAAGGTTCGAACTCTGGGGTGCGCGCGAAGATCTTCCTCCTACCGATCCACGCCCGAACGCCTCGCTACGAATCTAGACTACACGATAAACAACATGAGGGACACGAGGTTTATACTAGTTCGGGCCACCGTTGTGGTGTAATAACCTACTCTAGTTTGTGGTGTGGTGGATTGCCTCTGGGGCTGATGATGAATAGTACAAGGGAAGAACAGCCTCGCGAGGGGTGTTCTTGTGTTGGTGTTCTGCTTGGGGAGGGTTAGATCGATTGATCATGAGATGCCCCTCCTATTTTGGTGGCTATCCCTATTTATAGAGGTCCTGGTCCTCTTCCCAAATATTGAGTGGGAAGGGAGCCAACAACGGCCATTTTGAAGGGGAACACATAGTACAAGTTATCCTGACTAAAGTTGGTCTTCGACTACCAAAGGCACTGGCGATGACGCCATCTTGGGCTCCATAGTGACCTCCTTCCTGCCGCTCTGCTGGTCTTGGTCTTGTTGCACTAAAATGGTAACCTTTGCTTGATGCCTCGGTACTCCGCGCCTGTGCTTGCCCCCTTTGCACCAAAGAGGAAACAAGGACACTGGACAGGCTGGCGCCCGCCTGGCGCCTGCCTGGCCTCGATCGTCATGGCTACCCCTGCCTTGATCTCTCCGCCTCCTCACGAGCCTGCCTGGTGAGGCCGCTCCTGAGGAAGCCTTGCGTCATCCGCCCCGTGAGGCTTGGCCCCTTGCGAGGGTCTTGAGCTTGAGTTGATGAAGATGGGCCGCACTGGGCCACTCCTCGAGCCACGCCGCAGGCCGCAGGCAGGCAAGTCTGGGGACCCCCGTTCCCAGAACACCGACATCTACCTCCGTGAACTTTAGCATCGCGAAGATCTCAGGAATAGTCTTATTCATCCCTTGCATATTGTAGTTCATCATGAAGCCTTTGTAGCTTGGTGCCAGTGATTGAAGAACTCTGTCAATGACACAATCATCTGGAAGATTAACTCCCAGCTGAGTCAGGTGATTATGGTACCCAGACATTCTCAGTATGTGCTCACTAACAGAATTGTTCTCCTCCATCTTTCAGCTATAGAACTTGTTGGAGACTTGATATCTCTCAACTCAGGCATTTTCTTGAAATATTAACTTCAACTCCTCGTACATCTCATATGGTCCATGACGTTCAAAACATCTTTGAAGTACCGATTCTAAGCCATAAAGCATGGCACACTAAACTAACGAGTATTCATTAGATGGAGCTTGCCAGGCGTTCACAACATCATCTTTTGCTCCTACAGCAGGCCTTGCACCGAGCGGTGCATCAAGGACATAATTGTTCTGTGCAGCAATGAGGATAATCCTCAAGTTATGGACCCAGTCCGTGTAGTTGCTGCCATCATCTTTCAACTTAGCTTTCTCTAGGAATGCATTAAAATTCAAAGGAACGGTAGCATGGGCCATTGATGTACAACATAGATATGCAAAAACTATCAGGAGTAAGTTCATGATAAATTAAGTTCAATTAATCATATTACTAAAGAACTCCCACTTAGATAGACATCCCTCTAGTCATCTAAATGATACATGATCCAAATCAACTAAGCCAGGTCTTATCATCATGTGAGATGGAGTAGTCTTCAATGGTGAACATCACTATGTTGATCGTACCTACTATATGATTCACGTTCAACATCTTGGTCTCCAGTGTTCCGAGGCCATATCTGTATATGCTAGGCTCATCAAGTTTAACCCGAGTATTCTGCGTGTGCAAATCTAGCTTGCACCCGTTGTATTTGAACGTAAAGCTTATCACACCCGGTCATCATGTGGTGTCTCAGCACGAAGAACTTTTGCAATGGTGCATACTCGAGGAGAACACTTATACCTTGAAATTTTAGTGAGGGATCATCTTATAATGCTACCGCCGTACTAAGCAAAATAAGATGCATAAAAGATAAACATCACATGCAATCAAAATATGTGGCATGATATGGCCATCATCATGGTGTGTCATGATCTCCATCACTGAAGCAATGTCATGATCTCCATCGTCACCGGTTTGACACTTGATCTCCATCATAGCATCGTGGTCGTCTCGTGATGTCTATTAGAAGTACGTTGGTCTTTCCCCAAAGAGGAAGGGATGATGCAGTATAGCGACGGTAGGTATTTCCCTTGGTGATTAGACCAAGGTTATTGTCGGATCTTTGGTTCTGGCAGACCCTCTAGATTCAAACACTGGGGTGCACGTGGAGATTTAGCCCTCTGCCTACCTGCACCTCACCGCCTCGCTATGAACTAAGCAATCAAAGGAACAACGCAAGATACACAGAGTTTATACTGGTTCAGGCCACCATTGTGGTGTAATACCCTACTCTAGTGTGTGGTGTGATGGATTGCCTCTTGGGCTGATGATGAACAATACAAGGAAGAACAGCCTCGCGAGGGTCTGTTCTTGGCTGGTGCGAAGAACTACTAGAGGGAGTTCAGTCGCTCTCTCTACTGGTTTCTAGGTGAGGATCTGATGCCTCTACCTTATGGTGGCTAGTCCTATTTATAGGCAAAGGCCCAGGGCCTCTTCCCAAATATTGAGCGAGAAGGGCGCCAACAATTGGCCATTTTGAAGGGGAACATCTAGTACACTTATCCTGACTAAAGTTGGTCCTCGCCTGTCAAAGGCTCTGGCGATGACGCCTTCCTGGGCTCCACGATGACTTCCTTCCTGCCGTTGCGACGGTCTTGGTCTTGTTGCACCGAAATGGATGCCTTTGCTTGATGCTCCCGCCTGCGCTTGCCCCCTTTGCACCAAAGAGGAAAGAAGGACACTGTGCAGGCTGGCGCCCGCCTGGCGCCCTTGGTCGTCATGGCTTGCGTCATGGGCACCTCGCGAGGTACCCTGCCTTGATCTATCCACCTTCTCGCGAGCCAGCCTGACGAGGCCGTGCCTGAGGAAGCCTCCTGTCGCCCGCCCCGCGAGGCTTGGCCCCTCGCGAGGGTCCTGAGCTCGTCTTGATGAAGATGGGCCATGCTGGGCCGCCCCTTGAGCCACGCCGTAGGCCGCAGGTAGGCAAGTCTGGGGACCCCCGTCCCCAGAACACCGACAGTAGCCCCCGGGCCCAAGGCGTGCCCGGACTTGGCTGAGCAGAGATGCGAAAGGGGTAAGTGCGAAGCGCTGTGGGCCCTAACAGCCTGCGGCCTCGGGCACCGCGTGGCGGTTGATTGGACGTGGGTGTCCCCGCTCCCCCATGATGCCTCGGCAACTGTGTGAATCGTCAGGTCCCTGCATGCAAAGCGGGTCATGATTACCTGTGGTCGTGGAGGTAGGTGGTTGGCCTCTTCCGGCTATAAGTACGGGGCGGCGCCTGCCTTTCCGATCCATCCCTTCTTGCTTCTCCTTTCCTTTCATGGCTCCGCCAAAAAGGTTCTCGGCTGCGGAGAGAGGTAAGGCCCGCCAGGCGGAACTTGACTCTTCTCCACCCAAGCGCGGTCGAGACTGTCCCCGCAAACACCCTGCGACTCCCAAGGTGGCTCCCCGCGGTCGCGGAGGCGATCTCCCGCGTGGTGAAGGGCGGCCGGCTGCTGCTGGGGGATGCGTCACGGCCGCGCGACCCCCTAGGCCATGCTCCCACTCGACAGAGGTACTGCCGGAGTTCGTTGTGTGGGTGGCGGAGCCGGCCAGCACCCGGCTCCAACTCCCCCGCTTCCTCCTACGTGAGCTTCCGGCTGGGGCCCCGGGCGGCCTCTGGCTCCAGGCAGACGGTTGCTGCGGCCGAGCCTCCTGGGCTTCGCTGGAGGTCTCCTCAGCCGGGAGCTTGGCCCTGACCCGCGGCTGGCAAACGTTTGCCCGCGCGCGTGGTCTGATCCGGCGGTGCACCCTGCACTTCAAGTTCGACGGCGATGCCACCCTCTATGTGTGGGTGTTCGGGGAAGATGGTCGCCGCGCTGGATGTTGCCCTGAGAGCGATGACCGCGGCCGTGGGTCCAGCCCCGTCGACGATGAAGATGACAGCGCGCGTGCGGCCGGTGGCGGTCGAGGTTCATCGAGCATCGACGGCTCTTCTTCGAGCAGCGGCTCCTCCAGCGGTGGATGCGATCAGCCTTCGCACCGCCGTGCTTGCCTGGAGGGGGGTAGCAGGCCTGCCCGCCGTCACGCCTCGGTGAAGCGCGAGGCAGAGTCCTCCTAAGCTCCGGAGGCGGTTCGGGTCTCCCTCGTGAGTTGATGTCGGGCGAGTCGCGCCTGTTTTGTTTTCCCTTTCCCTGCGCAAAAAGATAGTAGTGTAGGGCCCCACGAGGGCATGCTTGGACTATTGCTATTTAACTATTGTACTGCTTCTGCTATTTTGGTATTTGTGCCCTCATGCTGTACGCTAGTGCGCAGGAATTACTTAGCTCGAGGGGAGGGCTTGTCGCGACCCTTGCTTCTCGAGGCCGAGGCTTTGTCGAACGCTCCATGTCCTGCGGGGGTTAGTTTGGAGAGGTAGTTCCCGGCCTTAGCCGTGGAGGCGATCGACCCAGGCCCTGTGTTCGTGTCGCGATGCACGTGGGGCACGGACTGGAGGGGTGCTCCTGTAGTGGACCTGGGTTGGGTAGCCTCGAACAACAAGGGCAGAAAACACTCGCGAGGGTGCCCGCGGTGCCCCCTCGCGAGACTTGCGCGAGAGAAATCAGGGCAGGAGAGCGAAAAAGGAAAAAGGTCACAAACCAAAGACGACAACAACTTCAGCAAAACCTCGAATGAGGATGAACAGCCAACTGCAGAAAGCAAATGAGAAAAGCCGCGTCCGGCACCTAATCTAGTCTTCGACGTCTTCTCACCAGCGCGGAGCTAAGTGCTGCCACTAGGCGTGGGAGGGAGCCCCAGGGCCTGAGGCCGGCACTCATGAGACTCCGGGGCATGTACAGCCCCACTCATTATTACATGAGAGTGTCACGGGCGGTGAACTTCACAGGCACTGGCCTTCTTCACAGGCTCCGGGCCTTTCTCGTGAGGATAGACTTCACAGGCATTCGCCTTCTTCACAGGCTCTGGGCCTTTCCCAAAACGCGACAGCTTCAGAGGCGTTCGCCTTCTTCACAGGCTCTGGGCCTTTTCCAAAACGCAACAGCTTCACAGGCGTTCGCCTTCTTCACAGGCTCTGGGCCTTTTCCAAAATGCGACAGCTTCACAGGCGTTCGCCTTCTTCACAGGCTCTGGGCCTTTTCCAAAACGCAATAGCTTCACAGGTGTTCGCCTTCTTCACAGGCTCTGGGCCTTTTCCAAAACGCAATAGATTCACAAGCATTCGCCTTCTTCATAGGCCCTGGGCCTTTTCAAGGGTAAAATCTCCGGAGGTGCTGGATGTTCCACGCGTTCTGGATGGGCACCCCCTCCTGAGTCTCCAGGCGCGCGGAGCCGGGCCTAAAAACATGAACAACCTTGAACGGGCCCTCCCACATGGGAGAGAGCTTATGCAGTCCCTCCCTGGAGAGGACCCACCTGAGCACGAGGTCTCCTACCTCAAGTGTCCTGGGGCGGATGTTGCGGCAGTGGTATCACCGTAACGCTTGTTGGTATCTTGCTGCTCAGAGCGCAGCTTCCCAGCGACGCTCCTCCCCTAGTACGAGGTCCGTCCCCCGCATGGCGTCCTGCTGCACCTTGTCGAACGCCAGGACCCATGTGGAACGATGTCTGACCTCGTGAGGGAGGACCGCTTCAGCTCCATAGACCAGGAAGAATGGGGTCTCCCCGGTTGGCTTGGTCGCGGTTGTGCGGATGGACCACAACACAGACTGAAGCTCGTCGTACCAACCTCGGCCGCAGGCCTCCAACTTCTTCTTGAATGTCTTGGTTTTGAGGCCCCTCAGGACCTCCGCGTTGGCCCGCTCGACCTGACCGTTGCTCCGGGGGTGCGCCACTGAAGCGTAACATATCTGCGTTCCAAGGTTAGCACAGTATGTTTTGAAGAGATTACTGGTGAACTGCGAACCGTTGTCGGTGATGATGCGGTTTGGTATCCTGAACCGGCTCACGATGCCCTTGATGAACTTGACCGCAGACCCTGCGGGGATGGTGCGGACAGCTTCCACTTCAGCCCACTTAGTGAACATGTCCACGGCGACGTAGAGGTAGCGATAGCCCCCTGGCGCCCGAGGAAATGGGCCCAGGATGTCCAGCCCCCAGACTGTGAATGGCCATGAGAGAGGTATAGTTTGCAGACCTCCAGTCGGCTGATGGATCTGCTTGGCTGGAACTGGTAGGCCTCACAAGCCTTCACCAGTTTGACAACATCATTGAGTGCAGTGGGCCAATAGAATCCACTGCGGAACGCCTTGCCAACGAGGGTCCGCGACGATGAATGATGCCCACAGTCTCCACCGTGTATATCCGCAAGCAGTTCCTTCCCTTGCTCCCTGGAGATATAGCGCAGGGACACATCATTCGGTCGCCTTCGGTAGAGCTCTCCATCCCTGATGCAGTATGTTGTGGCCTGCCGCGCCACGCGCTCTGCTTCCTCCTCCTTCTCTGGCAAGATCCCTTGTGTCAGATAGCTCCGGAGCTCTGTGATTCAGCACCCCTCCTGAGGCTCCATTGTCAAGAGCAGACACGCCCCTGAGGTCGGGCCACAGACCGGGGCTCCCGAGGCTGGCGGCTGGGGGAGCTCCTCCCGAGGCTGCATCGCGCTTGACAGTGATGGCGTGGCCGAGGGCTTGAAGAGTCGCTCTTCGAAGATGCCAGGCTCCTGAGGCAGTAGCCTGGATGCTCGTTTGGCGATGTCGTCGGCCTCCTGATTGGTGCCACGGGGCACGTGCTGTAACTCCAGCCCCCAGAACTGCTTCTCCATCCTGCGGACCTCCGCAAGGTAGGCTTCCATGTGCTCATCCCTTGGCTCGTATACTTTGTCGGAGAAGTTGACGAGGAGTTGTGAATCACCTTTGATAGTAAGACGTTTTACTCCGAGGGCGGCCGCGGCCTTCAGGCCTGCTATCAAGCCTTCATATTCTGCTATGTTGTTGGAGACCTTTTGTCCGTGTTGGAAACAGAGCTGCACAGCGTAGTAGAGCTTGTCTTGGGTGAACAACTGCTTCTTCTTGGCCGGCGCAGCCCCCTTGGGCTCAGGGGCATCTGAGTCAGCGGGTTGCACCGATGCCGCTGTCTTGAAGGCGAGCTTGAGCACATGCAACGCATCCCCGGTGTCTCCGCACATTGTGAGGACGCCGCTGCTCCCGGGCATTTTCATGAGGTTGTACGCCGGGTGAGTCGCGGCCATGAACCCGGCCAGCGCCGGGTAGCCGAGGATAGCGTTGTATGGGAGGCCGATGGGGGCGATGTCGAAGTCGATTAGCTCCGTGCGGAAGTTTTCGTAGGTGCCAAAGGTTACCGGGAGACGGATCTGCCCCAGGGAGCTAGAGGACCCGCCCCCGACGCCCAAGAAGGGCCGGCTTGGCCGAAGCCGCTCCGGTGGTATGTGGACGAGGCTGAAGGCTTCGATCGAGAGCACGCTGAGGCCGAGCCACCGTCGATGAGAGTCCTGGTGACGGCCACCTGGCAGATGGTGGGAGTGCACAGCATCGGGAGTGCGCCTGAGCAGGCTGATTTGGAGGGGTGGTCCTTTGAGCTAAAGGCCAGATCAGCCTTGGGCGCCGACCGACCTGAGGGAGCCCCCTGCCGCGAGGAAGCGGCACCGACCTGGCGGACGAATGGCTTGACGTGGCGGCCCGAAGGTGGCGCCTGCGAGCCGCCCAGGAGGGCCGCGACGACCGGGGGCACCGGCGCAGAGCGCCTGGCAATGAAGAGGTTGCGCAGCTCTTCCCAAGGGGCCATGGAAGCCGCCGGTACCTTGTCCGGCCGCCGCACTTGTCGCAAGGTCGGGGCCAAGGCTTGGAGCCCCTCGGCCCCCGCGCTAGTGCTAACGACCGGAGCGAACAGCGCCCCGCTCATCGCAGGGCGAGTCGTGGTGTCGGCGAAGAGCGGGTCGGCGGAAGGAGAAGCTCTGGCGCACCCCTACCTGGCGCGCCAAATGTCAGATTTTGGGTTCCGGCAGACCCTCTAGATTCAAACACTGGGGTGCGCGCGGAGATTTAGCCCTCTGCCTACCTACACCTCACCGCCTTGCTGTGAACTAAGCAATCAAAGGAACAACGCAAGAGACACAGAGTTTATACTGGTTCAGGCCACCGTTGTGGTGTAATACCCTACTCCAGTGTGGGGTGTGATGGATTGCCTCTTGGGCTGATGATGAACAATACAAGGAAGAACAGCCTCGCGAGGGTCTGTTCTTGGCTGGTGCGAAGAACTACTAGGGGGAGTTCAGTCGCTCTCTCTACTAGTTTCTAGGTGAGGATCCGATGCCTCTACCTTATGGTGGCTAGTCCTATTTATAGGTAAAGGCCCAGGGCCTCTTCCCAAATATTGAGCGGGAAGGGCGCCAACAATTGGCCATTTTGAAGTGGAACATCTAGTACACTTATCCTGACTAAAGTTGGTCCTCGCCTGTCAAAGGCTCTGGCGATGACGCCTTCCTGGGCTCCACGATGACTTCCTTCCTGCCGTTGTGATGGTCTTGGTCTTGTTGCACCGAAATGGATGCCTTTACTTGATGCTCCCGCCTGCGCTTGCCCCCTTTGCACCAAAGAGGAAAGAAGGACACTATGCGGGCTAGCGCCCGCCTGGCGCCCTTGGTCGTCATGGCTTGCGTCATGGGCACCTCGCGAGGTACCCTGCCTTGATCTCTCCGCCTTCTCGCGAGCCAGCCTGACGAGGCCGTGCCTAAGGAAGCCTCCTATCGTCCGCCCCGCGAGGCTTGGCCCCTCGCGAGGGTCCTAAGCTCGTGTTGATGAAGATGGGCCATGTTGGGCCGCCCCTTGAGCCACGCCGTAGGCCGCAGGCAGGCAAGTCTGGGGACCCCCGTCCCCAGAACACCGACAGTTATCAAACTAGTAGGAGAACCTCCTCACATCACGTAAACAACACCTGCACACAAATAACAAATACTCGCAACCCACGTGTTTAAGGGGTTGCCAATCCCTTTCGGGTACGGCGCCTCAAGATAGGCAAATAACGTGTGGTAAAAGTGGTAGATAGGATAAATAGATCCTGGAACAAACAAATTGCAGCAGGGTATTTTTGTATTTTTGGTTTAATAGATCTGAAAATAAACGCAAAGGAAAATAGATTGCAAAGGCAAATATGATGAAAAGAGACCCGGGGGCCGTAGGTTTCACTAGTGGCTTCTCTCAAGAAAAATAGCAAATGGTGGGAAAACAATTACTGTTGGGCAATTGATAGAACTTCAAATAATCATGACAATATCCAGGCAATGATCATTATATAGGCATCACGTCCAAGATTAGTAGACCGACTCCTTCCTGCATCTACCATTATTACTCCACACATCGACCGCTATCCAGCATGCATCTAGTGTATTAAGTTCATGGAAAAATGAAGTAATGCAATCAGAACGATGAGATGATGTAGACAAGATCCGTTTATCTATTGTGAAGATATAGATCCCATCTTGTTATCCTTAGTAGCAACGATACATACGTGTCGGTTCCCCTTCTGTCACTGGGATCAAGCACCATAAGATCGAACCCACTACAAAGCACCTCTTCCCACTGCAAGATAAATAGATCGAGTTGGTCAAACAAAACCCAAATATCGGAGAAGAAATATGAGGCTATAAGCAATCATGCATATAAGAGATCAAAGAAGACTCAAATAACTTTCATGGATAAAAACATAGATGTGATCATAAACTCAAAGTTCATCGGATCCCAACAAACACATCGCAAAAAGGCTTACATCATATGGATCTCCAAGAGACCATTGTACTGATAATCAAGAGAGAGAGAGAGAGAGAGAGAGGAAGCCATCTAGCTACTAACTACGGACCCGTAGGTCTACAAAGAACTACTCACGCATCATCGGAGAGGCACCAACGGATGTGGTAAACCCCTCCGTGATGGTGTCTAGATTGGATCTTGTGGTTCTGGACACTGCGGCGTCTGGAATTGATTTACGTCGACTCCCCTAGGGTTTTTGGAATATTGGGGATTTATAGGGCATAGAGGCGGTTCAGGGGGCGCCTAAGGTGGGCACAACCCACAAGGGCGTGCATGGGCCTCCTGGCGCGCCCTCGTGGGTGCTTCTCCCCAGGGGCCACCCCCGAGGTGCTTCCATGGCCCACTAGATGTCTTCTGGCCCAAAAATTCCTCCAAGAGTTTCGCTGTGTTTGGACTCTGTTTGATATTGATTTCCTATGATGTAAAAAACATGCAGAAAACAGCAACTGGCAGTGGGCACTATGTAGATAGGTTAGTACCAAAAACTGATATAAAATGTTTGTAAAACATCCAAGAATGATAATATAACAGCATGGAACAATCAAAAATTATAGATACATTGGAGACATATCAGCATCTCCAAGGTTAATTCCTGCTCGTCCTCGAGTAGGTAAATGATAAAAATAGAATTTTTGATGTGGAATGCTGCCTAACATGTTCATCACATTTCTTTTCTTTATAGCATGGACATATGGACTTTTATATGATTCAAAGCAATAGTCTAGTTTTGACATGAAGACTTTAATACTCAAGCATACCAACAAGCAACCATGTATTTCAAAATATCAACACTAAAGTAAGTTATCCCTAGCCCATTATGCTCAACCATTGATCCAATCATGACACACACTCGAATATTAGCTACACCCAATGCTCAAATACGATCATAGTGCCCCTTAGTTGGTGCTTTATAAGAGAAGATGGAGACTCAAATTCAAATAAAAATTGCATAAGTAAAAGAAAGGCCCTTCGCGGAGGGAAGTAGGGATTTGTAGAGGAGCCAGAGCTCAAAAGCTTAAATTGAGAGATAAAAATATTTTTGAGAGGCATACTTTTCCCACCAACAAAAACAACTTAGAGATCTCAACACTTTCCATGCTAGATACATCATAGGCGGTTCCCAAATAGAAAATAAAGTTTATTCCTTTTCCACCATTACTATCACTTTCCATGGCTAACCGTATCCACGGGTGCCCTCCATACCAACACTTTCCAATGAATTTATTATCTAACAACATAAAGTAAATTCATTATTCATTTCGGGACTAGGCATCTTGTCACGCCCAATATGCGACCCTATCCAAAAGGAACTCAAAGGTCCCACCAAGGATAGACCCGCATATTGAAACGCTTTTGCAAGGTGGATATCATTACATCAACATTACATAATAGATGGGGATACATACAAAAGGCATACAATGCCACCAGAATACAACATCATCATACATAAGAACACCATCCGACTACGGATGAAACACAAACAGAAACTCAAACGACATCCACCCTGCTAGCCCAGGCTGCCGACCTGGAACCTATCCCCTGATCGAAGAAGCAGAAGAAGAACTCAACGCAAGCAAGCATCGCTCTCGCGTCATGATCATCGCATAACCTATACCTGCAATAGTTGTTGTAGTAATCTGTGAGCCACGAGGACTCAGCAATCTCATTACCATGGTTATCAATACTAGCAAAGCTTAAAGGGAATGGAAGGGGTAAAGTGGTGAGGTTGCAGTAGTGACTAAACATGATATGGTGGCTAACATACGCAAATAAGAGCGAGAAGACAGCAAATGGAACGGTCGTGAAGCTAGCAATGATCAAGAAGTGATCCTGAACTCCTACTTACGTCAAACATAACCCAAAACCGTGTTCACTTCCCGGACTCCGCCGAAAAGAGACCATCACGGCTACACACGCGGTTGATGCATTTTAATTCGGATCTGGTGTCAAGTTATCTACAACCGGACATTAACAAATTCCCATCTGACTATAACCGCAGGCACGGCTTTCGAAAGATTATACCCAGCAGGGGTGTCCCAACTTAGCCCATTACAAGCTCTCGCGATCAACGAAGGATATATCTTCTCCCAGGAAGACCCGATCTGACTCGGAATCCCGGTTTACAAGACATTTTGACAATGGTAAAACAAAACCAGCAAGACCGCCCGATGCGCCGACAATCCCGATAGGAGCTGCACATATCTCGTTCTCAGGGCAACACCGGATGAACACTACGTACAACTAAAACCAGACCTCAAGTTTCCCCGAGGTGGAGCTGCAAGTGGCTCTGGTACGAACCAGCACTTAGAGAAGCACTGGCCCGGGGGGGCTATAATAAAGATGACCCTTGGGTTAATTACTCCCAAGGGAAATGTAGGTGGTGGTGAGGCAAATGGTAAAACCAATGTTGGGCCTTGCTGGAGGAGTTTTATTCAAAGTGAACTGTCAAGGGGGTCCCATAAATCACCCAACCGCGTTAGGAACGCAAAAATCCGGAAACATAACACCGGTATGATAGAAACTAGGGCGTCAACAGTGGAACAAAACACCAGGCATAAGGCCGAGCCTTCCACCCTTTACCAAGTATATAGATGCATTAATTAAATAAGAGATATTGTGATATCCCAACATAAACCTGGCCATCATGGGGCAATCTTCAACTTCACCTGCAACTAACAACGCTATAAGAGGGGCTGAGCAAAGCGATAACATAGCCAAACAATGGTTTGCTAGGAAGGGTGTCAAAGATTAGAGGTTCATGGCAATTTGGGAGGCTTGATGAGCAAAAGATAGGTAGCGCAGCAAAGCGATAGAACAAAGCAACTAGCATATCAATGATAGTAGTGAGATCCAGGGTAGCGGTCATCTTGCCTGAAATCCCGCAAGGAAGAAGAACGAGTCCATGAAGAAGATGAAGCCACGAAGACGAACCAAGCGTAGACGAACGAATCCTCACGATCGCAACGAAACGGGAACTATCGAGAAGAAGCACACAACATGGTAAACACACCACACATGAACAAGGCATGATGCACACACAAGCATGATGCATGACAAAGCTACATGAAGCTACTCATGGCAAGAGATGATGCATACAAGAACAACACATCAAGCCAAGTTTAAATGAGGCCGGGAACAACATATAACAATTCCGGTAAGTCCTCATATGCAAATTTCGAAATTGGTCCAGATGTGAATAAACCTTATGTTCAAGTTGTTAAACAGCAAGTTAAAATGCACCATGATGATCTACACGAGATTCTAGTCAAGTTACATATAAAGTTCATTTAATTCAGAGCTACGGCCTAGAAGATATGAGCAAAACAAGTCAAACATGGCATGATGCAAAATGCACCCAAACATCAAGGAAAACACCTCAAAACATGGATGTAACATGATAATATGAAACTACATGTAATTCTAAGCAAGTTTCATATAGAGCACACTCAAAACGGAGCAACGGTTCAACACATACACTCCAACCATGATATAGCAACAATCTGTCCAAAATAGCAACTAGGCATCTAGCAAGCATCAAAATAATATGCTACAGGACCTCAACAAAAAAACAAAAGGCATGGGCGTGATGTACAGGTAAAGCATAACAAAAGATGAACACTGAGCTATCTCCAGAAATCACTAGAACATGCTCAAACACACATGGCAAGATTGCATATAGTAACAGTTTCATACTTTTGCAGAAATAATATCAGGTTGCAATGTTTAGAGCTATCAAACAACATGCTACAGGAACTTATCATGGTAGACAAAGACATAGCATGAATCTACTAATAGCATAGAACAAAAGTCCCTTACTGACCATAACCCAAAAAGGATCAGAAGATATGATGGCACCCATATAAACATAGCAAGTTATATGACAGATTCATACATGGCAGGAACAACAATAAGTAGGCATGTTGGTGAGCTTGTACCACTCACCACAGAGCATTAAATGGCATGGCAAGGCAACCAACAGTAATAATACATGTTTATGAAGCTAAGAATGGCAATAAAAAGTTCATAGGGTGCATGGATCACTAACAACAATCATGGCAACAACTGAACTTAATGTTAACAGGCTGACAGCAACATTATTTAGCAACTTTGGAGCAAGATTACAACAAGTTACAGCAAGCTATAAATGCAAACAGGGGCTTGGATGGATAGAGCATGACATGTATAATAAAACATCTTTAGTGAACATCTCCAAATTATGCATAGAATGACTTGTAGCAGCAGATTTACATAGCATCACAAAATAACATATTCAGCCTAGCAAAACAGCAACAGCAAGTACCCTATTTAACGAGCTTGATTCACTCACCACAAATCATTGCATGACAAGATAAGCAAAGCATCAGCAACAAGACATGTTTATGTAACTAACCAAGGCAAGAACAAGTTCATAGCTTGCAAGGACCAACTACAACAACCTTGGCAAAATTGAATAACATGTAAACAATCTGCCAGGAAACATTTTATAGCAAAAATAGAGCAAGCAAATGACATGCTAGACTACTCCATAATTTCAAACAGGGGCATGAATGGATAAATAATAACCATATGTTCAAAACATCCTTACTGAAGTATCTCAAAACATCCTTACTGAAGTATCTCAAAAAATACTTGTATCTCTCTGTAGCATCAAGTTTACATGGCATAAAAGTAACAGCAGAACAGGGACTGTAATCAGCAACATCACGAAGCCTAGTTTGCATGCTGTTATAGTCACCACATCGATCACAAAAATACATGGCATACACCCCTGTAAAGATGGCATGATGTAGCACAAAACACATGTAGAGCTAATGCTCATGAGATGCACACATCAAATGCAACAAAAAAGACAAATCATCAAGTTATAACAGTTTCAGCAGATTACATCATATAATACTCTTGCAATGATGATTCAGAAATCAAGATGAACTCAAATGAACATGGTTCAATGGAATGAAATATAGAGCATCTCACAATGAACATTTTGACATATTACACGCATGAAATGGAGCAGTATGCACGGAGTTATAATGTGATGAACAGAGCAATATTATGCAAAATATTTCGGGACTTGGTGAAATTTATACCCTCGGGAAGTCAACGGGACAATGATATCCGGGACGGAGGCGTACGGCACGGGAGAGGCGCATTTGGTTCCCGGGGTTGGTGGATCTCATCAACCTTCCCCGGATCCGGCGAGGCTGCGACCTCTGGCGAGGCGAGCGGCGGCCGAAGGCGACCGGCGAGGGCGGCGCGGGACGGCGAGGTCCGGCCTCCGACGAGGCGGCGC
>NC_057813.1:508757337-508767176 GCF_018294505.1 Triticum aestivum
GGGCCCGCTGCGGGCTCGCCGGGCCGCGGCGGCCGGGACGGCGCGGGGAGCCACATGGCATGCGCGGGTTGGACCGGGCGGCAGCGCGGACATGTCCGGCCGTCGGCGGACACGTCTGGCGGCAGGAGGGAGCTTTTTAGGGTTAGGAGGAGGATTCATCCTGGAAAATCGGGGGAAGGGGCTAATTTATAGATTCTGGGAGCTGGGGGAGTCTAAAATATAACGATGTCGACATAAGGATTCAGGACAGGTTTAAGTTGAAAAGTGTACAGGACCTGATGATGTTCACTACTTCCCTAAACAGAAGGGAAATTGAAAGTACATAGGATCATCAGGTGATGGTGCAAATCTTAAGCATTTTCTCTATTCGTAATTTCAGTCATTTTTTATCCTAATGGTTCAATTTTCGCAGGCGAAACTGTTACAGTAGATCGGCTGCATCGAATCGAAGAGCAGAGTTGGGTTTGATCATGATAGTCTTAGGGCATCAAAGAAAATGACAAAGGAGCCAAATGAGCCCAGATTTGTTTCGTGTGCCCAGATTGCAAACTAGACATGTTAAAAAGCTTGGAGCGGGCGCAGCAAAGCACGCCGTTTGCTTCTGGTTTCTCAAAAAGTCTGATCAAATTTAAACAATAGTCAATGGATCGATCTAGCAGAAATGTAGAACATGCACGTATATCAATGGATCGACCTGATTAGTGGATTAGGCATTGGCACATCGCAAAACTATAGTCAGACACAACCTATGTGCATATTTTATTTGTCTACGTATGTGATTGCTTAATTATTTGTCTACGTATGGGCTAATTATGCAATTAGCCGCGGCCATTAGGCATCTACAGTACACACTGTGCTACGAATTGTTGAGGGAGCGAGTGATTGGCAGGGGAACCCCTGCTGGCCTCTCCCCATCCCCGCCCCTGCATCACTACAGTGGTGTTTCACCTAGCATATACCTCAGAGAATTCGTAGCAGTCAGATCAGGGAAAGGGTGGGCGTTCAGATCCATACCAGCCACGAGATCGTACCCCTTCAGGATGTAGGTGGCGGAGCTGAAGACCGACGAAGCCGTCGCCGCAACGATCCAAACGGCACCGGGACAGATCGAGGAAGCGGCGCCGATGCAGGTCGAGGAAGCGGCAGATCCTACGGGGTTTGAGATGGGGGTGGGAAGGGGGGGTTGCAGGTGGTGGCCGCACTGGGCGTTGGAGTGCGGCGAGGTAGCCGCCGAACGGTGGGCGGCTGGGCTGGATGTGGATGGGTTTGAGATCCAATTTATCTAGCGTTTTCAGTTAGTTGGAGGGAAAAATAAGCGCCAAGGTGGAGAACTGGAGGGAAATTTGGATATATTTTTTTTATCAAGGAGAACTGAAGGGAAATTGTTTTGGAAGAACCGGGACATTGTTACATATATTAATTTGTTTGGAATATAAATTTTCCAAAAAGTGTTTTTGGCATGGAAAAATAGAGTATATTGTATTTATTATTTTATTGATTGAAAGGGAAATTAGATATAGATAAATAGTAATGGCTTTATAAAATTGATTTACATAACATGTGCTAAATAACCTATAACATGGGTTCTCGCTCTAACAGCGGCGATCGGCTGGCAGATCCTGCTCTTGATTGGTCGTCTTGACCAAGATCGTATCATTCCCACACGCCTTCCAATGGAGGCTATGACCGCTGTGGGACAAAACTACGACTAACATCAATGGTAGAAGTTGCGATCCGTCTAGGAACATGTTGTGACCAACGAGGCTGGCAACTTTTGATCGGTGCTGAGAGCACAAGTGGTGGTGCTACAAAGTGGCGACGATGATATGCGTCGGCTGCCACCGCCCGTCGATGATGTTGTAACAACATATCCATGGTGACAGAGCATAAGGGGAGGGTATCCCAGCTACACCACGGTTCAAAAAACCGACCATACTTGCAATCATATCAGAAAAAGGAAACTTGCAACCTCGATGGTTGGTTAAAGAAAAACATTGTAACTCGATCGACCGATATGACTCCTGATCGGTCGCCTCAACCAAGATCACGTCATCCCCACACGACTACCCATGGAAGCTATGACCGGTGTGGGAGAAAGCTAAGGCCGACAATGCTAGAAGTTGCAATCAGCCCGGGAGCATGTTGTAACCCGCGAGGCCGTTACTTTTGACCTGTGTTGAGAGCGCATGTGGTGGTGCTACGAAATTGGCGACGACGATATGCGTCAGCTATGACCGACCACCAGCGGTGTTGTAACGACATATCCGAGAGGCTGACAAATCAATCTAGCCTCTTCATTCCTTCCACCTTCATGGCGATAGAGAATAAGGGGAGGGATACCAGCTGCACGCACGGTTTAAAAAACCGAGCAAACTTGCAGTTGTACTAGAGAAGGAAACCTGCGACCTTGATGCTAAAATGATCATTGACTATGCTCATGTTGGTAGAGAAGCAAACTTGGTTTGATAGCATCTATAAAGTAAGAGAAAAGTGGGATGAATGTTATATGAGGGATGCTTTCACCTTAGGGATGCGAAGCACGCAACTAAGCGAGAGCCTAAACAATGACTTGAAACTCCACCTGAAATCAGACCTTGACCTTGTTCGTTTTTTCAAGCATTTTAAAAGGGTTGTGAAAGGGAAACGAGACAATGAGTTGAATTTGGAGTATGAGTCCAGAGAGAAACTACCTAGAATAAAAATAACTACTGGGAGCATTGAGAATGATTTTCATGGTTATGGATGTATTAAGAGTTACACAGAATTATTGATGGTATGCTTCATCCCATTTACCATTGTGCTTAACTTACGGTTTCAGCAAAATCAATGTTTTTTCTAATATGAGCAATCCTTTAATGATGTAGGGTTCTAGTGTCGAACAACTGTACATAAATGACAGGTTTCTATCAGATCCCTTTTGTCATCAGTAGACTTGAAGATCCATTTTATCACAGGAGGACTTGAAGAGTGGTGAATGCTAAAGATTGGATGGATGCTGCTGGTCATGCATTCATTTTCTTATAATGTTGGTCATGTACTAATTTGTTAAATCTGTCCTAGGGAAAGCATGTGGAAATTCTAGTATTTTAACATTTGTACTGCTCTTGAATTTGTCAATGCGAGACCAGCAGTTGGTTAAGACTATTAAGTGGAATTCACTTGGTTGTAACCTGCATAGGTTGACTCTTCAGTTTCGTAGCAGGTTCAGTTCAGAAGAGTGTGATTCTTCAGTTTTGCAGTAGTTTTTTTCTTCAGTTTTGTGGCAGCTTTTTTTTAAGAAAAGTTTTGCAGCAGCTGTGAACGGCTGATTGCATTAGGCAACGGCTGGGTAGATGGGCTTTCTTGGCCCATGTCAATGCGTTTGCTAGGCTCGCTGGGGTCGCGTAAGAAGGCACGGTACCTGTGCCAGCAGAGGATCCGGTTCCCCACTATCCCCCCTCCGCCGCCGCTTCCAACAGGGCGCAACCGCCCCTTCCGCCGCCGCCCTTGCCCGGTGCGGCGACGCCGCCGCGCGCCACAAGGAGCCTAGGACCAGCACGCCGGCGCCTCCCCGTACGACCGCGCGAGCGCTGCTGCGTGCTGGTCCAGCGACCCCTGCCGTCCAGGGGACGCCATCGCCGCCGCCTGGTCTCGAAATTCCAGGTACTCCAGCCGTCCTCCGGTTGCCTCCCTCCTCTCAGAACTCCAGGCAGGACGACCAGCCGACTAGGACGACGCCTCCCTCCGCTCCTGACCAGGACGCTGGTAATAGAAGCATCTTTATGTCATACTTCAACTTGTGAAGATTGTGAACTACTAGAATTAGAAATATTAGGGAAAGGAACTAGAAATTATTAGTGTATATGATAAATGATGCCGCTGTTCACATTGTCTTGATTGTCCGATTGCAGCTGTTGTTTGCTAGTTGTGTATATCTGGATCTTGTGCTTGCTAATTGATAGTATATTTGTAGTTGCTGGTTGCTTTGTATTTTATTACAATTTGTTTATCTATTGATTGGAGTGTCTATTAGTAATATGGCTTAAAAAACTGGACATCGAACCGGCTTCTCCAATGTCTTGAGACTGAGCCAGATCAGGTTTCAGAGTGGCAGCTTCATGGCTTGCTGATGTGCTTCTTTTTTAAGTTCTAAATAGGTCCCTTGTAGAAGTAAACTAGTACTACTAGACCATCCGACCCATCAATGTCTGTTGTTGCAATAAAGATCAAACCAAGTCTGTTTAAGGAATTATAGGAAGACATGTTCATGTTAGTTTTGTCCCTTGTCACTCAGCACAGTAACTACATTTCCTTTTGTTACAGTGTATCAATGGATTTAGAATCTATAAAGGAGCTATTGCTTTCTCCTAGACCAAGTGAGGAATACTTGGCTGGTGTTGCTGGTTTTCTTGACTTTGCGTACATCGGGAAAAGTTCTGATGCCAAGATCTGTTGCCCATGCGTCATATGTGTCATTGGATCGTTACAGAAGTGGGAGGACGTGTACGATCACTTGGTTTCTAGCGGATTTTCACCTGGATATACTGTTTGGGGTTGCCATGGGGAAACAGCATCATTCATCTCTGCTAATAAACAAGGTGAAACTCCAACACACATGAGGAGTAACAAAAGGTCACGATCACAGTTTGAAGGAACAAAATCTAATATGCGTCAGTTAGTGGAAGATGTTTTCTGTGGACCTCCAACGATAGAACCCGAAGCCCAAAATATGTCTAAACCAGGACCAGACCCTGAATCACAAGCTTTCTATGACCTTTTGAGAGATGTAGATCAACCTTTATGGCCAGGCTGTGAACTATCCATCCTTTCTCTTGTTGTTATTCTCTTCCACATAAAAGCCACTAACAAGTGGAGCAATAAATCTTTAAATGATTTGCTAGCAGTTCTGCAGAAAGAAATTCCTAATGGTAAGAATTTACCTAGTACATTTTCTGAGGAGAAGAAGATCGTTGGAAAGCTTGGGCTTAGTTATGTGAGAATTCATTCTTGTGAAAATAACTGCCAGCTTTATAGGAAAGAGAAAGCGAGTGATGATTTTTGTTCAGTGTGTGGAACTTCAAGGTGGAAGAACATACCAGATAAAACTAATTTGACTAAGAAGGAAAGAAGGAAGGCAATCCCAAGGAAAGTGTTACGGTACTTTCCAATTAAGCCAAGGCTTAAGAGGCTTTTCATGCACAAAGATACAGCTACAGCTTTAAGATGGCATGACGAAGAGCGCACAAAGGATGGAGCATCGCGTCATATAGCTGATTCAGAGGTTTGGAAGGCCATTGATTCTAAGTATAAACACATTGCATCAGACCCCCGGAACATGAGGTTTGGAGTAGGAGCTGATGGGTTCAATCCATTTGGGAAGATGAGTTCCAAACATAGTTATTGGCCCGTGGTCCTAGTGCCCTATAATCTTCCTCCATGGTTATGCATGAAAGCCTCCTCTCTTCTGCTTACTTTGATTATTCCAGGTTACCCTGGAAAGAACTTCCATGTATTCATGGAACCAGTTTATGAGGAACTAGCTGAGTTGTTTGAAGTTGGAATGTTAACATATGATGCATCTCGAGATGAGACGTTCCAACTTTATGCGGTTGTGTTGTGTACTGTGAGTGACTACCCTGGGCTTGCAATTGCTTCAGGACATAGCACCAGTTCTGAGTCCGGTTGTTTCCCGTGTAGTGATGAAACTTGGTCTTTGCGCTTGAAACATGGGGGGAAGTTCTGTTTCATGGGACATCACCGATTTCTGCACCCAGACCATGAGTTCCGCTATGAATCTGACTTGTTTGATGGATTGGAGGAACACAAAACAGAACCAACTCTTTATTCTAAAGTTGGAGTTTTAGATAAGATAAAATCAATTAAGAACTTCAATGATTCCAAAACTTGGAAGTTTGTTAACAGGTTTTTCTCTCATTTGACTTATTGGGACTACAATTTGCTCCGCCACAATCTAGATATTATGCACATTGAATAGAATGTATGTGAAAATATATATGGGACACTTCTAGGAATAGAGGGCAAGTCAAAGGATAATTTAAAGGCACGACTTGACCTGCAGGACATGAAAATCAGGCCAGAGCTACATCCTCAAAAAAAACAATGACAAGTATTTTCTTCCTCCTGCTTCTTATACGTTGTCAAAGAAACAGAAGCAGCAGTTTTGCAAAGTACTTCATGATATAAGAGTACCAGATGGGTATTCGGGGAACATCTCAAGATGTGTAAATGTTTCTGAAGGGAGAATTTCAGGCCTTAAAAGCCATGATTGTCATATTCTGATGCAACAACTATTACATGTTGCATTGAGAGGCTTACTTCCAGATAATGTCACATCTGTCTTGTTTGATCTATGTGCATATTTTAGAGAAGTTAGTGCAAAGGTTCTTCATGTGAGAGATCTTGAGAAGTTAGAGCAAAGAATAAAGATAACATTATGCCGTATGGAGATGATATTTCCGCCCGGATTTTTTTACTGTTATGGTGCATTTGGTTCTTCAGCTAGCAACAAAGGCAAAAATAGGTGGCCCTGTGGCCTACCGTTCAATGTGGTTTCTGGAAAGGTATTTTGTCAAAAATGAGATATATATATTTTCTAATTATTACTATACTACATTCATTAACATTTTTTGTCTTCTTTTTTCATTTTTTATTTATGCAGGTATCTTTGTGTCCTGAAGTCATATGTTCGTAACAGAGCACATCCAGAAGGATCTATCGCTGAAGCGCATCTTGCAGACGAGTGCATGACGTTTTGTTCAAGATATATTGATGGTTTCGCCACCAAGCATAATCGGCCTTCAAGGAATGACGATGACGATGAGGCGGTTGATGTTGAACAAGGATCAACTTTGTTTCCTTCGGTAGGAAAACCACTTGGAAAGCCTCGCAATTATGTTCTTAGAGAGATGACTAAATTCCAAGCACATAGATATGTGTTGTTCAACTGCTCAGATGTCAACCCATTCCTTCGGTAGTACCTCAATCCTCTAAATAATATCAGTTTTTTTGACATGTTTTCACAACTCTTTCTCTGACTTCAAAACTAATTATAAAATTACTTTGCAGAGCTCACGCCGATGAGATCACTAGCGAGCATGGTGTCTCAAACATGGTCGATTCCATCCAACATGATAAGTTCAATGACTTGTTCAAAGCTCATGTAAGTCCGTATTTCATATTCTTTGTATGTACAACTAAAGCCATTTACTAAACAACTTCTTAATCTACAGATAATTAAATTGGAGAAGGAAAATGGTATTGGTAGTATTAATAATGATATTAGATGGCTAGCACGTGGCCCAGTAGATGCAGCAAAAAGGTACCGCGCTTACAACTCCAGAGGATATCGGTTTAGGCCTAAACAGTTAGACAGGGTGAGTCAAAATAGTGGAGTGGTGGTACATGCCAAAACATCTACATATGCTGCACCAGGTGATGCGACCCCTGTTTTAGGTGATGTGACTTACTGTGGCAGGATAATTGATATTATTCAGTTGAACTACTCTAGACAATTATCGGTGGATTTATTTAAGTGTGAATGGGTTGATATTTCTGAAAAGGGAATTAAAAAGGACAAGTATGGCTACACACTTGTTAACTTCTCACATTTGATGCACAAAGGAGACAAGATTGAGCATGAGCCTTTTATTTTGCCTAACCAAGCCGATCAAGTGTTTTACCTAGAAGACGAACTGAACCCAGGTTGGTCAGTGGTGATGCAGAATAAACTACCTAGAGATAGATATGACACTGGAAATGATGAATGCACACGAGACGTAGAAGCTGAGCCATTCCATGTTTCTCACCTCACGGATATGTTTAAAACGAAAAGGAAAGATCAACATTGGGTAAGGTCTAATATTGAGGGAACAATTGTGGATGCTAATGATAATTCTTTGATCGATGAAGAACGGTGATGGTACATCATATAAAGGTATTTCTCTGTTCAACCAACATTTTCTTGATTATATATACTCTGTAGTTCTAGCTAAAGTCAAAGCTGAGTTTGCAGGACATTAATAACCATTGTATGTTCTTGCAGATCGTTGGCTGAGCTTACACCCTTCAAAAAATTCGAAGGAATGAGGTCTTTCACTCAACATATAAACCCAATTTTTCTTTTTCTTTATTGCTTTTCAGTTTCTCGTCCTATTTTCCATAGATGCTGCCATTGTGGATCCCTATATGCATTGAATTTAACTTGACTCTTGTTGATTTGTTATGAACTTTTTCTCATGCGCTTCAGTGAATCTTATTTTTCAGAAATTTTTGCAAGTTAAGAGTACAAGGATTGTTCTAAACTGGTGGATGAAGCAATGTGTTCTTTTAGCGGGCTTTTATACGTTTGCATAGTATTTTCTCCTCAAACATGAAGCTTGGAAAAATTCAAAAAATTGTACGACATATTGTCATTGGAAATAGATACACTTTTGTTGAAGAAGTATTATGTCAGATTTACCATCTTGTAAACTTAGTTTATGTCTGTTTGAAATTGGTGTTCTAATTTATGTGGGATGCTTGTTTGCTGTCAAAACCTGATTCAATATTTTCTTTGTTGTTGTGAACCAACCATTGCACGTGTTACTTCTGTTGCTTCCACTTGCAGCTAGGTGCTAGCTGTTGTGCCTGTTGCTTACACTTGCAGCTGGTTGCTAGACATCTTGCCGCTCAGATCGGGTGCCTAACTATTGATGATATGCATTTGAACTGCTGATGCAATGGCCAGTAGTAGAGGAGCCATGGGGACGCACTACAGCAGAGGATCCATGGGGACGCACTACAGCAGAGGCGCTCAAAGAAGAGCAGCAGAGGTTGAGGTGTTCAAGAAAAACAGTAGCAAAGTAGCCTTGGTCGCGTGACATTCCCTTCCTTCTCGCTCTTGCCCTTATCTCTCTCTCTGTGAAAGTGTGGCTCCCCTTGATCTTTTTTCGCGAGAAACTGTTAAATCTATTCAACTTCAATCATGGCAGTACAATGGACACCAGAAATAAAAAATTACATCTAGATTCATAGACCACCTAGCGATGATTACAAGCACTGAAGCGAGCCCAAGGCATGCCGCTGTCATCGCTCCTCCCTCGCTGGAGTCGGACACAACTTGTTGTAGTAGACAGTCGGGAATTTTTTGTGCTAAAGACCTATAGGACCAACGCACCTTAACCGAACGAGGCCTTGGTTCCCTTTTCTCCAGTCGAACCACCAGTCCGGTTCTTAAAACTATCTTCAAATTTAAGCTCTCGTTCGTTGTTGGTCTTCCACTCCTTTGTGAGTATTCACGTCAAATACTTAATTTCATATGATCATTTTAAAGTTTGCATTTCACATTTATGGTTGTTGAGTTATCCTAAAAAATATAGTTAATATGATATTCAATGCAACCAGACCAAAAATAGTTTGGTATTTACCAACCAAAATGTATTCTTTTTCATACCATATTACCAAAGAATGAAAACACTATTTACCAAAACAAGAACGTATTATCGTTGACACATGGGCCCTATGTGGCAAGGTATTTGTGATCTATGCATGCACTTGATTTTAGTTTTTCTAGTCCCCCCCCTATAATAGAGCTTGTAACACTATGTATGAACCATGATTATGTGTTACTACCATTGTTGAACTACGTAACACATTTCGGTAACACATATTCATATGTTACCACGTCAAGATCTATGTAACACACTTGACCAACACATATTTACATGTTACTATTACAATATCCCGGTAACACATTTTGAGGCCTTATATAGTATGTGTTACTGCCTGTCGTTCGACACAAAATGTTGTGTTACTGTAATTTCCCTTGTCACACATTTTTCAATCTGTTACATGATTGTGTT
>NC_057813.1:508767376-508774157 GCF_018294505.1 Triticum aestivum
AGATTCTGGGAGCTAGGAGAGTCCAAATGAGGAGCGGTTTTCACCCACACGATCGTGATCGAACGACCGAGAGCATGGAGGCGGTTTGGATGGGTTTAGGGCCACTTTGGAGGGGTGTTGGGCTGCAAAGAGAAGGGGGGTTTCGGGCTACGCGGCTAACCATTGGAGTATCAAACGGACTCCAAATGGCACGAAACTTGACAGGCGGTCTACCGGTGCTATACCAAGGCCGCTTGGCAAACCATGGTCCATTCCGATAATGTTTAACACCCGCTCACAACAGGAGACAAAAGGGGGACGCCGGAGGACATAGGAGTGCCGGATTGCAAAACAGACAATGGGGAAAAAGCTCGGATGCAAGAAACGAACACGTATGCAAAATGAAATGCACATGATGACATGGCAATATGCAACACACAAGCAAATGACATGGTAACGACGGTGAATAACTGGCAGACACCTAGTGCATCGAATCCGGGGCGTTACAACACTCCTCCACTAACAAGAGATCTCGTCCCGAGATCTTAGGACCGAGACAGAAGGAAAAAGGGATGAGGTGAAACAAGAAATCAAGAGAAGAAACAAATAATCGAGAGAACTTGAGAAGAAGAGAGGAACAACGAGAATGACAAGAATCGAAAGCTCACGGAATCAGATAGACTATGAAACCACTCCGGTTAGAACAATATAAGAAACGAATAAGACTGAAAGGATTTAGGCAACACTCCGGCTGAAACATGGATGAATAGAACACGAGCTTGAGAGGATGGAATGATAGTTGATGAAGACATGACACAAAACCTTCGGAAGAATTGAAAGAACGAGCACCTCGGGAAGCAAGAAGAAGAAGATACTTGAGCTCTTCCAACAAAATCTTGATGAACTCTTGAAGAATGAATTAAATCATGAAGAACCACCACGAAGAACTCCGGTACCAAAAGGATGACGAGATAAGATTGAAGGGTGAAAGAATAAGATGAGCCTTGCGATGATTCCGATGGAGGTTCCGACGAAATGGCCGAGGAAATTTGAACTCCAGAAAAGAAAAGATGAAAACACTTGGAACTAGAATTTATTCAAAAAGAACAAACTCCGAAGGAAGGTATTACTCACTTGGATGAAATAAGAATAAGATTTATTGTATGCTTATCCTTCATCAAGTTAAATTGATGTCAAGCAATGGATTTGCATATTACTTATTCTTGTTGAGAAAGAATTGAGAAGTGACATATCGCAAACTTGAGAAGGTCTTCATGAACCACCGGTAGGATTGGAAAGAATGAATGGATTAAAATGATAATCAAGGAAAAAGAATCTTTGAACGAACCACCGTAAGAATTCGAAAATGACTGACGAAAGAGAATGAATCACCGGGAAGACTTAGAAGAACAAATATGCTTGAGGGGATTTAGATACCAGGGAACGGAAAGAACTCGATCTGATTAAAAGCACTTGAATGAAACACCGGGATAAATAGAGAACGATAACTGGAATGATGACCTCCGGTTAAAAGAAATGGGGAAACGACTCCTGACATGCACCGGATGGGTAAGAAAAGAATAACTGATAACTGGAATAAATTGCGAGGATAACATGAAGCTAGAACCACGAAACTTCGAAAGAACGGGCAAGATTTAGAGGAAAACTCTTCTTCGGTCTTCAAATGACGACGAGAAACACCACCAAAATTACTGAGGTACTCCGGGAGAATGAAAAGCAAAGAGGTTGAGACAACAATGAAAATGTTTGAAACCGATCTTGGAAAGGCATGCGACTGATGGGATTCATACTTACGTCAAACTTGAATAACTCCGGGGGAATTAGAAGAGTTAGGTAAGATCCTGGGAAAAGACCTGTGGGTTAGGGCCCACTAAAAGAAAACACCATTGAAAAGGATTGTTGAAGAGATAGATGATGCACCGGAACAATTGAAATGTTTGAATGAGGTGACAACCACGAATTAATTCGAACACAGACGAATCTCCAGAGATGTCTTGAACACTCCGGAAGGATAAACTGGCGAGAGACAAACGAGCGGGGAAAACACTTGATCCAAGGAAAAGAATGTGATCAACCCGAAAAAACTTGAATTGAATCCACCAGAGAAGAAAGAGATGAAGAATGTCGACCGAAACGAGAATTCACCGATTGAAACAATTGACGAAAGGCTGAAGAGGCTCCGCACAAATGAAATTGATGGTCGAAAGAGACTCGGGCTCTGAGAAGAAGAGGGTGGGAGGGCGGGAAAACAAAGGCAACTTGGAAGGGGGAACCGACGAATATCTTGAAGAGAAAACACCGGTTGAAATCATTGAGGAGAGAGAGCAAAGACTTCGCATGAGTAGGATGGATACTCGATTACGGACTCCGGTTTCGAGAAGAAGAAGGGTGGGCGGGTGGGAAAAGAACACAACTGAGGACAGAGAAACAACTTCGTTGAGAGCGAACTGAGGATTGATCTTGCAAAGATGAAGAGGCTCGAGTCAACTTGACGAGAAATGCACCAGATGAAAAAAAGCTGAGAACCAACGATCAAAAACTAACCGTGATATCCTAAAGAAAATTTGAAAGGGAAGAGAAGTAATTCAAAACACCTACGTCAAGATTCCTCACCAGAGCGACGAAGGGACTGAGGAGTAAACAGAATTCCTACTCTCTGATATAACTATACTCTGAAAACAGTTTTCTTCTAGACTGAACAACGGCCAAACTACACGATCAATCAAGGGAGCTCCTAAGGTCGGTCGAGGCTCTGATACCAACTTGTCACGCCCAATATGCGACCCTATCCAAAAGGAACTCGAAGGTCCCACCAAGGATAGACCCGCATATTGAAACGCTTTTGCAAGGTGGATATCATTACATCAACATTACATAATAGATGGGGATACATAAAAAAGGCATACAATGCCACCCAAATACAACATCATCATACATAAGAACACCATCCGACTACGGATGAAACACAAACAGAAACTCGAACAACATCCACCCTGCTAGCCCAGGCTGCCGACCTGGAACCTATCCCCTGATCGAAGAAGCAGAAGAAGAACTCAACGCAAGCAAGCATCGCTCTCGCATCATGATCATCGCATAACCTGTACCTGCAACTGTTGTTGTAGTAATCTGTGATCCACGAGGACTCAGCAATCCGATTACCATGGGTATCAAGACTAGCAAAGCTTAAATGGAATGGAAGGGGGTAAAGTGGTGAGGTTGCAGCAGCGACTAAGCATGATATGGTGGCTAACATACGCAAAATAAGCGCGAGAAGACAGCAAATGGAACGGTCGTGAAGCTAGCAATGATCAAGAAGTGATCCTGAACTCCTAGTTACGTCAAACATAACCCAAAACCGTGTTCACTTCCCGGACTCCGCCGAAAAGAGACCATCACGGCTACACACGCGGTTGATGCGTTTTAATTCGGATCTGGTGTCAAGTTATCTACAACCGGACATTAACAAATTCCCATCTGCCTATAACCGTAGGCACGGCTTTCGAAAGATTATACCCTGCAGGGGTGTCCCAACTTAGCCCATGACAAGCTCTCACGATCAACGAAGGATATACCTTCTCTCAGGAAGACCCGATCAGACTCGGAATCCCGGTTTACAAGACATTTCGACAATGGTAAAAAAAACCAGCAAGACCGCCCGATGAGCTGACAATCCCGATAGGAGCTGCACATATCTCGTTCTCAGGGCAACACCGGATGAACACTACGTACAACTAAAACCAGACCTCAAGTTTCCCCGAGGTGGAGCTGCAAGTGGCTCTGGTTCAGACCAGCACTTAGAGAAGCACTGGCCCGGGGGGGCTATAATAAAGATGACCCTTGGGTTAATTACTCCCAAGGGAAATGTAGGTGGTGGTGAGGCAAATGGTAAAACCAATGTTGGGCCTTGCTGGAGGAGTTTTATTCAAAGTGAACTGTCAAGGGGGTCCCATAAATCACCCAACCGCGTTAGGAACGCAAAAATCCGGGAACATAACACCGGTATGACGGAAACTAGGGAGGAGAGAGTGGAACAAAACACCAGGCATAAGGTCGAGCCTTCCACCCTTTACCAAGTATATAGATGCATTAATTAAATAAGAGATATTGTGATATCCCAACATAAACATGTCCATCATGGGGCAATCTTCAACTTCACCTACAACTAACAACGCTATAAGAGGGGCTGAGCAAAGCAGTAACATAGTCAAACAATGGTTTGCTAGGAAGGGTGTCAAAGGTTAGAGGTTCATGGCAATTTGGGAGGCTTGATGAGCAAAAGATAGGTAGCGCGGCAAAGCGATAGAACGAAGCAACTAGCATAGCAATGATAGTAGTGAGATCCAGGGTAGCGGTCATCTTGCCTGAAATCCCGCAAGGAAGAAGAACGAGTCCATGAAGAAGATGAAGCCACGAAGACGAACCAAGCGTAGATGAACGAATCCTCACGATCGCAACGAAACGGGAACTATCGAGAAGAAGCACACAACATGGTAAACACACCACACATGAACAAGGCATGATGCACACACAAGCATGACGCATGACAAAGCTACATGAAGCTACTCATGGCAAGAGATGATGCATACAAGAACAACACATCAAGCCAAGTTTAAATGAGGCCGGGAACAACATATAACAATTCCGGTAAGTCCTCATATGCAAATTTCGAAATTGGTCCAGATGTGAATAAACCTTATGTTCAAGTTGTTAAACAGCAAGTTAAAATGCACCATGATGATCTACACGAGATTCTAGTCAAGTTACATATAAAGTTCATTTAATTCGGAGCTACGGCCTAGAAGATATGAGCAAAACAAGTCAAACATGGCATTGATGCAAAATGCACCCAAACATCAAGCAAAACACCTCAAAACATGGATGCAACATGATAATATGAAACTATATGCAATTCTAAGCAAGTTTCATATAGAGCACACTCAAAACGGAGCAACGGTTCAACACATACACTCCAACCATGATATAGCAACAATCTGTCCAAAACAGCAACTAGGCATCTTGCAAGCATCAAAACAATATGCTACAGGACCTCAACAAGAAAACAAAAGGCATGGGTATGATGTACAGATAAAGCATAACAAAACATGAACACTAAGCTATCTCCAGAAATCACTAGAACATGCTCAAACACACATGGCAAGATTGCATATAGTAACAGTTTCATACTTTTGCAGAAATAACATCAGGTTGCAATGTTTAGATCTATCAAACAACATGCTACAGGAACTTATCATGGTAGACAAAGGCATGGCATGAATCTACTAATAGCATAGAACAAAAGTCCCTTACTGACCATAAGCCAAAAAGGATCAGAAGATATGGTGGCACCCATGTAAACATGGCAAGTTATATGACAGATTCATACATGGCAGGAACAACAATAAGTAGGCATGTTGGTGAGCTTGTACCACTCACCACAGAGCATTAAATGGCATTGCAAGGCAATCAATAGTAAGAATACATGTTTATGAAGCTAAGAATGGCAATAAAAATTTCATAGGGTGCATGGATCACTAACAACAATCATGGCAACAACTGAACTTAATGTTAACAGGCTGACAGCAACATTATTTAGCAAATTTGGAGCATGATTACAACAAGTTACAGCAAGCTATAAATGCAACCAGGGGCATGGATGGATAGATCACGACATGCATAATAAAACATCCTTAGTGAACATCTCCAGATTATGCATAGAATGACTTGTAGCAGCAGGTTTACATAGCATCACAAAATAACAGATTCAGCCTAGCAAAACAGCAACAGCAAGTACCCTACATAACGAGCTTGATTCACTCACCACAAATCATTGCATGACAAGATAAGGAAATAATCAGCAAGAAGACATGTTTATGTAACTAACCAAGGCAAGAACAAGTTCATAGCATGCAAGGACCAACTACAACAACCTTGGCAAAATTGAATAACATGTAAACAATCTGCCAGGAAACATTTTATAGCAAAAGTAGAGTAAGAAAATGACATGCTAGACTACTCCATAATTGCAAACAGGGGCATGAATGGATAGGGAATAACCATATGTTCAAAACATCCTTACTGAAGTATCTCAAAGAATGCTTGTATCTCTCTGTAGCATCAAGTTTACATGGCATAAAAATAACAGCAGAACAGGGACTGAAATCAGCAACATCACGAAGCCTAGTTTGCATGCTTGTTCTAGTCACCACATTGATCAAAAAAATACATGGCATACACCCCTGTAAAGATGGCATGATGTAGCACAAAACACATGTATAGCTAATGTTCATGAGATGCACTCATCAAATGCAACAAAAAAGACAAATCATCAAGTTATAACAGTTTCAGCAGATTACATCATATAGTACTCTTGCAATGATGATTCAGGCATCAAGATGAACTCAAATGAACATGGTGCAATGTAATGAAATATAGATCATCTCACAACGAACATTTTGACATATTACACGCATGAAACGGAGCAGTATGCATGGAGTTATGATGTGATGAACAAAGCAATATTATGCAAAATATTTCGGGACTTAGTGAAATTTATACCCTCGGGAAGTCAACGGGATGAGGATATCCGGGACGGAGGCGTACGGCGCGGGAGAGGCACATTTGGTTCCCGGAGTTGGTGGATCTCATCCACCTTCCCCGGATCCGGCGAGGCTGCGACCTCCGGCGAGGCGAGCGGCGGCCGGAGGCGACCGGCGAGGGCGGCGCGGGACGGCGAGGTCCGGCCTCCGACGAGGCGGTGCGGGGACGGAGGGGCGGCGAGGCG
>NC_057813.1:508774634-508795075 GCF_018294505.1 Triticum aestivum
GGACCGGGCGGCGGCGCGGATGTGTCCGGCCGTCGACGGACACGTCCGGCGGCAGGAGGGAGCTTTTTAGGGTTAGGGGGAGGATTCATCCGCAAAAATTGGGGGGAGGGGCTAATTTATAGATTCTGGGAGCTAGGAGAGTCCAAATGAGGAGCGGTTTTCGCCTGCACGATCGTGATCGAACGACCGAGAGCATGGAGGCGGTTTGGATGGGTTTAGGGCCACTTTGGAGGGGTGTTGGGCTGCAAAGATAGGGGGTTTCGGGCTACCCGGCTAACCGTTGGAGTATCAAACGGACTCCAAATGGCACGAAACTTGACAGGCGGTCTACCGGTGCTATACCAAGGCCGCTTGGCAAACCATGGTCCATTCCGATAATGTTTAACACCCGCTCACAACAGGAGACAAAAGGGGGACGCCGGAGGACATAGGAGTGCCGGATTGCAAAACGGACAACGGGGAAAAAGCTCGGATGCAATAAACGAACATGTATGCAAAATGAAATGCACATGATGACATGGCAATATGCAACACGCAAGCAAATGACATGGCAATGATGGTGAATAACTGGCAGACACCTAGCGCATCGAATCCGGGGCGTTACACATCCGTAATACCTTTGCCATACTCTCGTGCAATGACAAGTGAATAAACACTCATCGTGAGAATAACACATCTAGCATGGAAAATATTGGTCACCCTTCACCGCCTCACGAGCGGTAGAGCACACAAAAGAGAAATTTATTCTGACAATTAGAGATGGCACATGCAAATTTGCTTAGAAGAACATGGAAATACCGCATATAGGTAGGTATAGTGGGCTCATATGGCAAAATTGTTTAAAGGGTTTTGGATGCACAAGTAGTGATCATACTTAGTGCTAAATGAAGGCTAGCAAAAAGATTGAGAAGCGACCAACCAAAAAGCAAACAATATCGTACCCAAGCATTAAGCATAAGTAACACCGAATAATGCACCATAAGTAGGATATAAATTTCATTGCATAACTATTGACTTTCATACTTGCATAGGGAATCACACACCTTAACATCAATATTCTTACTAAAGCACAATTACCCATCAACATGACTCACATATCATATCGTCATATATCAAAACCATTACTAAGAATCAAGTTTATTTTTTCCAATGATCTTCATGAAAGTTTTTATTGTATCCTCCTTGGATATCTATCACTTAGGGACTATTTTCATGTGTTGCTTTTGATAAGCTCAAAGAAATATAAGTGAAGATCATGAGCATAATTTTTCTTTCTCTCAAAATAATCTATGTGAAGCAAGAGAGAATTTCTTAAACTTACCAACTCCCAAGTAAATCTAAGTGAAGCATGAGAGCATGTCTTCAAAAATAACAATCACATCGTGCTCAAAAAGATATAAGTGAAGCACTAGAGCAAATCCATGGCTCTAAAAATTTAAGTGAAGCATAGGAGCAAGCATAGCATAATTTTTGGCTCTCTCAAAAGGGTGTGTCCAAAAAGGATTCAACAATTAAAACACAAAGCAAAACAATCAAAGACTCATATCATACAATACGCTCCAAGCAAAACTCATATTATGAGACGAATAAAAATATAGCTTCAAGTAAAAATACCGATGGCTGTTAGAACAAAGTGGGGATGCCACTCGGGGGCATCCCCAAGCTTAGTTGCATGCTACTTCTTTGAATATTATCTTGGGGTGCCTCGGGCATCCACAAGCTTAGCATTTTGCTAATCCTTATTCCTTCATCCATCATAAGATCACCCAAAACTTGAAAACTTCAATCACACAAAACTCAAACAAAACCTTTGTGAGATCTGTTAGTATAAGAAAGCAAACCACTAGAATAAGTACTGTATACCGCAAAGGCAAATATGATGAAAAGAGACCCGGGGGTCGTAGGTTTCACTAGTGGCTTCTCTGGAGAAAAATAGCAAACGATGGGAAAACAATTACTGTTGGGCAATTGATAGAACTTCAAATAATCACGACGATATCCAGGCAATGATCATTATATAGGCATCATGTCCAAGATTAGTAGACCGACTCCTTCCTCCATCTACTACTATTACTCCACACATCGACCTCTATCCAGCATGCATCTAGTGTATTAATTTCATGGAAAAATGAAGTAATGCAATAAGAACGATGACATGATGTAGACAAGATCCGTTTATATATTGTGAAGATATAGATCCTATCTTGTTATCCTTAGTAGCAACGATACATACGTGTCGGTTCCCCTTCTGTCACTTGGATCAAGCACTGTAAGATCTAACCCACTACAAAGCACATCTTCCCACTACAAGATAAATAGATCGAGTTGGACAAACAAAACCCAAATATCAGAGAAGAAATACGAGGCTATAAGCAATCATGCATATAAGAGATCAAAGAAGACTCAAATAACTTTCATGGATAAAAACATAGATCTGATCATAAACTCAAAGTTCATCGGATCCCAACAAACACATCACAAAAAGGCTTACATCATATGGATCTCCAAGAGACCATTGTATTGATAATCAAGAGAGAGAGAGAGAGGAGGCCATCTAGCTCCTAACTACGGACCCGTAGGTCTACAAAGAACTACTCACGCATCATCGGAGAGGCACCAATGGAAGTGGTGAACCCCTCCATGAGGGTGTCTAGATTGGATCTGGTTGTTCTGGATTCTGCTGTGGCTGGAATTGATTTTCGTTGACTCCCCTAGGGTTTCTGGAATATTGGGGTATTTATAGAGCAAAGAGGTGGTTCAGGGGAGCACCCAAGATGGGGACAACCCACCAACGCGCGCCTGGGCCTCCTGGCGCGCCCTGGTGGGTGTTGCTCCCCTTGTGCCACCCCCAAGGTGCTTCCTTGGCCTACTGGATGTCTTCTGGCCCAAAAAATGTTCCAGGAGTTTCGCTGTATTTGGACTCCATTTGATATTTATTTCCTGCGATGTAAAAAACATGCAGAAAACAGCAACTGGAACTGGGCACTATGTCAATAGGTTAGTACCAAAAATGATATAAAATGACTATAAAATGATTGTAGAACATCCAAGAATGATAATATAACAGCATGGAACAATCAAAAAAATTATAGATACGTTGGAGACGTATCATCTCGCCAACCATTGGTTCTACGACTATCACTACCGCTTAGTGATAAAGTAAAGCAATTACATAGCGCTTGTATTTCATACAATAAAGCGAAAACCATATGGCTCCTGCCAGTTGTCAACAACTTTTACAAACATAATATTCTCATACAACAATCTTTATATCACATCATGTCTTGACCATATCACATCACAACATGCCCTGCTAAAACAAGTTAGACGTCCTCTACTTTGTTGTTGCAAGTTTTACGTGGCTGCTACAGGCTGCTAGCATGAACCGTACAAACCTATGACATAAAAACCACAACGATTTTTCATCAAATGTGTTGTTTTAACCTTCAACAAGGACCGGCCATGGTCAAACTCGATTCAACTAAAGTTGGAGAAACAGACACCCGCCAGCCACCTGTGTGCAAAGCACATCGGTAGAACCGGTCTCGTGAACGTGGTCATGTAATGTTAGTCCAGGCCGCTTCAACCAACAATACCGCCGAATCAAAGTAAGACGTTGGTGGTAAGAAGTATGACTATTATCGCCCACAACTCTTTGTGTTCTACTCGTGCATATCATCTACGCATAGACCTGGCTCGGATACCACTGTTGGGAAACGTAGCATGCAATTTCAAAAAAAATCCTACGCTCACACAAGATCTATCTAGGAGATGCATAGCAATGAGAGGGGGAGAGTGTGTCCACGTACCCTCGTAGATCGAAAGCGGAAGCATTAACTTAACGCGGTTGATGTAGTCGAACGTCTTCTCGAGTCAACCGATCAAGTACCGAACGTACGGCACCTCCGAGTTCGCCACACGTTTAGCTCGATGTGTGCTATTCTCAGAATTTTATTTTATTTTGTTTTTATTGCTCTTTTAATAAAATACTTAGATCTGAAATTTTTAAATCGGAGAGAGTCCTCAAATAGCTACCCATTTACTTAACTACTCATTTGATCTTCACTTATATCTTTTTGGAGTAGTTTGTCATTTACTCTTGTGCTTCACTTATATCCTATGAGTAAATTGTTGAATGAATGGAATATCATGAAGTTGGAATTATATGTGCATATCATGCATAGTAGTAGCTTCACCTTGGGTTTAGAAAGTGACATCTTTTGAAGCTTCACAATCACAATATTGGTCATACAAGCCATTCATGAATGATTAGCATAAGGAAGAGAACTTTCACATATAGATATATTATCATGGACATATTTTATGATTTTGAATACTGATTAATTATTTCCAAACTTGAGCAAATTAGTTGAAGTTGGACAAGGAAGACAACATAATGAGTTATGGTTGTGTATATTTGAATAGAAGTTATATTGTTATGGATCCTCCAACATGTTGTGTTTGCGTAGGATCTTTTGCTAGACAAAAATTCGTACTAAGTAGAGATACTATGTGTGCATCAAAAAACCCTTAAACCCAGTTTCTTGGAATGAGTGTCCACCATACCTACATATGGATTGAATAAGATCCTTCAAGTAAGTTGTCATCGATGCATAAAGCAATAAAAATTACTCCTAAATATGTTTGATATTTTATTGCAAGGGAAAATAAGCGTTGTACAAACTTGTGATGGCAAAGTAATAAAAGCGACGGACTGCATAATAAAGCTTGCTATCATCAGGGGTAATATAACGTGGTGTTCCTTTGCATCAAGAGATTGTGCATCCAAAAATAAAAAGCGCATGGCATCCTCTAATTCCCTCTACGAAGGGCCTATCTTTTACTTTTTAGTATTTACTTTTATGAAAGAGTCAATAGTATGCATTCTCATTTAAACCTCAATTATTCTCTAGTTAGCAAGCATCATGTGGTGGGGAAAGATCTAGGCACATACGGTCAGTCAAATATATTTGATCATGATTTATTATTGTTGACAATTATCTCTATGATAAATGAGTTTGGAGGCGAAACATTAAGCCCCTATCTTTCTCTGTGTTTGATGGATGCCATTTGTTCTAAAAATATGCTTTGAGTACTAGCAATCATAGAAGACTATATGATGATTGAGTACGTGGAGCTCTTACTTAGACTTTGTTGAATAGTCGAATTGCAATTGCTTCATGGCTGAGAACATAGGTTGTTAAGTTTCACGAGAAGGCATTGTTTGAACCTTAATATGTGAATTGATTGCTAATTTATCATGATGAGTTTTATGAGAAAGAGTTATTGTTATGATGCTACGAAAAGTGATTGAAATTATCATCGATCAAACTTATGCACTATGCTACCATTCACACTTCATAAATTATGTCTTTTATCATTTACCTACTCGAGGACGAGTAGGAATTAAGATTGGTGATGTTAATACATCTCCATTGTATATATAATTTATGAAGTATTCATGACATGTTTAATACAATTCTATATGGTTTTGGTATGATTTGCATGGAACTAACCTGGACTGACGTTGTTTTTAGTAGAACTATCGTGGTGGTGTTTTTTGTGCAGAAATAAAAGTTCTGCGGAATTGGGCGAAACTTTTTGATGATTTTTTTGTAATAAAAGAAAAATATTGGAGCAAAGAACCACCAGAGGGGCCCCCTTCTGCCCACAAAGCACCAGGGCGCGCCACCCCCTTTGGTGCGCCCTGGTGGGCAGTGGGCCCCCCTGAGGCCCATCTTCGCGTGAGACCAATGCCAAAAAATCCTATAACTACAGAAACCCCCAGAAATAACCCTAGATGAGAAGTTCCGCCATTGCAAGCTTCTATAGCCATGAAAAAACAGTCTAGACCCAGTTCTGGTACCCTACCGGAGGGCGAAATCATCACCGGAGGCCATCTGCGTCATCCCTATGGTCTCCATGATGACAAGGGAGTAGTTCACCCTCTGGGCCAAGGGTTTGTACCATTAGCTATGTGTTTAATCTCTTTCTCTCTCTCTCTCTCTCTCTCTCTCTCTCTCTCTCTCTCTCTCTCTCTCTCTCTCTCTCTCTCTCTCTCTCGCGCGTGCGCGCGCGCTCGTGTTCTTGATTTGGCATGATCTTGATGTATCAAGAGCTTTGTTAATATAGTTGGATCATATGGTGTTTCTCCCTCTCTATCTTGTTGTGATGAATTGGGTTTTCCCTTTGACATTTCATTTTATCAGATTGAATACTTCTATGGATTTGAGAACACTTGATCTATGTCTTGCAATGAATACTCGTGGTGATAATGGGGTATCATATTGATTCACTTGATATATGTTTTCGCACTCAACTCACGGATTCCCGAGGTGACATTGGGGTAATCTATGCATAGGGGTTGATGCATGTTTTCGTCCTACTTTCTCCAGTAGAAATCTTGGGGCACTCTTTGAGGTTCTTTGTGTTGGATTGAGTATTATGGATCTAAAAATGTTTGATGCATATTGTATAATTAACTCATGGATACTAGTGGTGACATTGGAGTATGTAGGTGACATTAGAGTTGGTTGATGCGTATCATATGGTGTTATTTAGTATGAACTCTTGGATAGATCGATCAGAAAGGATAACTTGGTGTTATTGTAGTACAAACTATTGGATAGATCGATCGGAAAGAATAACTTTAAGGTGGTTTCGTACCCTACAAACAATTTCTTCTTATGTTCTCCGCTAGATAAGAACTTTGGAGTGATTCTTCGTTGCATGTTGAGGGATTGTTATATGATCCAATTATATTAGCATTGTTGAGAGATTGCACTAGCAAATGTATGAACCCTAGGCCTCATTTTCAAGCATTGCAATACCGTGTGTGCTCACTTTTGCAACTTGCTACCTTGCTGTTTCTTATTATTCCTATTACAAACATCAATATCTACTATCATTATTACACATTGGTACAATGAGGTGCTATAAAAATGGTTTTTAACCCCTTTCCGCGATGGCGTTTTGAACCGTCGCCAAGTGAGTGACTGGTGTTAGAGATATATTTGGGATATATGTATTTGGTAGTCTAGGATTAGTAATCCGTCTCCTACCTTACCTGCAGGAGAGGCTTCTTGCCCTCCAAGTCTTGTACTCAATATATACTCGCCCTCGAGGCTCAATAATCAATTAATCATATTCCACCAATCCCTCTCTCTTCTAACATGGTATCATCCTAATCGATCCTAAACCCTAGCTGCCACCGCTTCCGCACCTGTGCGCCGCCCTTGGGGTGGTCGGCCTCCATGACCGCCACCAAGGACCGCGCCGCCCGTACCTAGGGTTCGTCCGCCGGTCGTGTTGACCGACTACCCTAGAGTGTCATTTTCCTGAGCACTTGCTCCGAGTTTTTTCGCTCTCTCGTCGGTCGTTTGGATTGGCATTATCTTTTTTGTTTTCCGATCTATGCTTCAACGGTTTGCATTGCCCGCCACCGCCGTCGACCCCTGTGCGCCTCTACTCTGACACCGGTGCGACCGGTGGGCTCTTCACGGCCATCGTCCATGTGCCGGCCCGCTCGTTGATCTACGCCGGTCGTCACCACCCTCTCTGACTGGTTCACCTGTGTCACCACGACCTGCTGTCCTCGCGCCATGCGGCGACCATCATAGCCATTGTACACGCGCCGCCCCGCCCATCGATCCATGCCACCCGCCTTCGCCGCGTCTACACGGCAGCCATGCGATCGGCCTCGCCGGCCTCATCCCCGACTGCGTCAGGCTCGTCGGCTACCTCAGCTCGGGCGCTGCTGCTATGTAGGTCACTCAGGCATCGCTGCCCGGGAGTCGGCGCTGTTTGGCAGCCCGGGTTTCCGTGCTGATGAAATCGTCCACACGACATCCCACATTGTCTGTCATTGTCGGCTTCATCTCGGACTCCGCCGCCACCCCGCCTCCACCGAGCAGTGTCCCTGACCTCAGGCGCGATCGGATTAATCATCCTCCCTCCACCGTGATCCACCTCAGCTACGTCGTGCGAACGACCTGGCCCGTCGGTTGCACGCGCCTTCGCAGGCCCTGTGAAGACCGTCCCGAGTTCAGCGCACCCCTCTACCGATCCAGCACCGGGCTGCCGTCGCGTCACCCCGTCGGGCCACAGCGCTACCGCCCCATGGTTCTTCTCCCGGATGCACTGACCCGCGTCACCCCGCTGTGTCGCCCCTACGGGCCGTAGTGTCGCGGCCCGCGGTCCACCGCCTCCCTGAGGCTGTCCTCTCTAGGCCATTGATGGCTTGTGTCCACGTCAGTTTTTTCCCGAAGAGGAAGGGATGATGCAGCACATCTACGGTTATCGAACTACTAGGAGAACCAAGAAACACTATCTAAATGGTACCTGCACACAAAGAACAAATACTTGCAACCCGACGTGTAAGAGGGGTTGTCAATCCCTCCTGGGTAAAAGATTGGTAAAGATATAATTTGGTAGATGCAAAGAATAACGGCAAATAAGACTCGGTGAGATATTCTTGGTTTTTTCGATAATATAGATCTGAAAATAAAAGATGCAAATAAATAAAAAGGCAAATAGCAATATAGATCTGAAAATATATGATGAGAAAATAGACTCAGGGCTGTAGATTTCACTAGTGGCTTCTCTCGAGAAAATAGCATGCAGTGGGTAAACAAATTACTGTTGAGCAATTGATAGAACTTCAAATAATTATGACGATATCCAAGCAATGATCATTATATAGACATCATGTCCAAGATTAGTAGACTGACTCCTGCCTACATCTACTACTATTACTCCACACATCGACCACTATCCAGCATGCATCTAGTGTATTAAGTTCATGGAGAAATGGAGTAATGCAATAAGAACGATGACATGATGTAGACAAGATCTATTCATGTAGGAGTAGATCCAATCTTGTTATCCTTAATGGCAATGATCAATACGTGTCTTGTTGCCCCTTCTGTCAGTAGGAAAGAACACCGCAAGATCGAACCCATCAGAAATTAAAGCACCTCTTCCCATGGCAAGAAAAATCGATCTAATCGTCCTAAATAAACCAAAGATTCGAAGAAGAAATATGAGGCTATAAGTAATCATGCATATAAGAGATCAAAGAAACTCAAATAACTTTCATGGATATAAAATAGATCTGATCATAAACTCAAAGTTCATCGGATCCCAACAAACACACCACAAAAAGAGTTACATCAAATAGATCTCCAAGAGACAATTGTATTGACAAAAGAGAGAGAGAAAGCCTACAATGAACCCGAAGGTCTACAATAAACTACTCAGGCATCATCAGAGAGGCACCAATGAGGATGATGAATCCCTCTGTAATGGTGTCTTGATTGGATCTGGTGGTTCTGGAACTTGCGGCAGCCAGAATTGTTTTTCGTCGACTCCTCTAGGGTTTCTGGAATATTTGGGTATTTATAGAGCAAAGAGGCTGTGCGGGAGGCCACCGAGGTGGGCACAACCCACCAGGGCGTGCATGAGCCCCAAGGCGCGCCTAGGCGGGTTGTGCCCCCCTCGGAGCACCCCCTCTGGTACTTCTTTAGCCCATATCATGTCTTCTGGCCGAGAAAAATTCTCCAAAAAAAAAATTCGCTGCGCTTGGACTCCGTTTGGTATTGATTTTCTGTGAAGTAAAAAACAAGCAAAAAATAGCAATTGGCAATGGGCACTATGTCAATAGGTTAGTCCCAAAAAATCATATAAAGTTGATATAAAATGATTGTAAAACATCCTAGAATGATAATACAACAACATGGAACATTTAAAAATTATAGATACGTTGGAGACGTATCAGCATCCCAAGTTTAATTCCTGCTCGTCCTCGAGTGGGTAAATGATAAAAACAAAAAATTTGAGGTGGAATGCTGCCTAACATGTTCATCACATAATTTTTTCTTTTGTAGCATGGACATATGGACTTTTATATGGTTCAAAGCAATAGTCTAGTTTTGACATGAAGATTTCAATACTCAAGCATATCAACAAGCAACCATGTCTTTCAAAATATTAACACCAAAGCAAGTTATCCCTATCCCATCATGCTCAATCATTGATCCATTCATCAAACACACTCGCATATTAGCTACATCCAATGCTCAAGTACGATCATAGTGCCCCTTAGTTAGTGATTTGTAAGAGAAGATGGAGACTCAAATAAAAATAAAAATTGCATCAAGTAAATAGACAGGCCTTTCGCAGAGGGAAGTAGGGATTTGTAGAGGTGCCGAGCTCAAAGTGAAAAATTAAGAGATAAAACATTTTGAGAGGCATACTTTTCCCGTCAACAAAAACGACCAAGTAATTACCAACACTTTCCATGCTAGATATATCATAGGCCGTTCCCAAACAGAAAATAAAGTTTATTTCTTTTTCCACCATACTTTCACATTCCACGGCTAGTTGTATCCATGTGTGTCGTCCATACCAACACTTTCCAAGGGAATTTATTAATTGACAATATAAAGTAAATTTCTTATTTATTTCGGGACTGGGCATCCCTAATACCTTTGACATACTCTCTTGCAATGACAAGTGAATAAACACTCATCTTGAGAATAACACATCTAGCATGGAAAATATTGGCCACCCCCTGCTGCTTGATGAGCGGTTGGAGCACACAAAAAGGAAATTTATTTTGAAATTAGAGATGGCACATATAAATTTGCTTAGAACGACATGGAAATACCGCATATAAGTAGGTATGGTGGACTCATATGGCCAAATTGGCTTTAAGGATTTTGGATGCACAAGTAGTATTCCTACTTAGTACAAATGGAGGCTAGCAAAAAGATTGAGAAGCAACCAACCAAGAAACGAAAAATCACGTAAGCAAGCATTATGCATAACTAACACCAAATAATGCACCACAAGTATGATATAGGTAATCACAAACCTTAACACCAATATTCTTACTAGAGCATAATTACTCATCAACATAACTCACATATCACTATCATCATATCTCAAAACTATTACAAAGAATCAATTTTATTTTGTCCTTCATGAAAGTTTTTGTTATATCCGTCTTGGATATCTATCACTTCGGGACTAATTTCATATGTTGCTTTTGATTAGCTCTAACAAATTTAAGTGAAGAACAAGACCATAACATTTTTCATCTCTCAAAATAATATAAGTGAAGCATGAGAGAATTTCTTAAAAAAATTACTAACTCTCAAATAGATCTAAGTGAAGCATGAGAGCATTTCTTCAAAAATATTAAAGCACACCATGCTCAAAAAGATATAAGTGAAGCACTAGAGCAATTCCATAGCTCAATTTTTTTAAGTGAAGCATAAATAGCAATTCTAACAAGGCATAGCATAATTTCGGCTCTCTCAAATAGGTGTGTCCAGCAAGGATACTTGTAACAAACTAAAAACCAAAACAAGCAAAGACTCATATAATACAAGACGCTCCAAGCAAAACTCATGATATGTGGTGAATAAAAATATAGCTTACAAGTAAAATACCGATGGTCGTTAGAAGAAAGAGGGAATGCCACTCGGGGCATCCCCAAGCTTAGTTGCTTGTTCATCTTTGAATATTACCTTGGGGTGCGGCACCATCCCCAATCTTAGGCTTTTCTTACTCCTCATTCCTTCATCCATCGTGATCTCACCCAAAACATGAAAACCTAAATCCCACAAAACTTAACAAAACCTTTGAGGGAGTCCTGGATTAGGGGGTGTCCGGATGACTGGACTATGACCTTTTGGCCGGACTCCCGGACTATGAAGATACAAGATTGAAGACTTCGTCCCGTGTCCGGATGGGACTTTCCTTGGCGTGGAAGGCAAGCTTGGCGATACGGATATGTAGATCTCCTCCCATTGTAACCGACTCTGTGTAACCCTAGCCCTCTCCGGTGTCTATATAAACCGGAGGGTTTTAGTCCGTAGGACGAACAACAATCATACCATAGGCTAGCTTCTAGGGTTTAGCCTCTCTGATCTCGTGGTAGATATACTCTTGTACTACCCATATCATCAATATTAATCAAGAAGGAGTAGGGTTTTACCTCCATCGAGAGGGCCCGAACCTGGGTAAAAACATCGTGTCCCTTGTCTCCTGTTACCATCCGCCTAGACGCACAGTTTGGGACCCCCTACCCGAGATCCGCCGGTTTTGACACCGACATTGGTGCTTTCATTGAGAGTTCCTCTGTGTCGTCATCTTTAGGCCCGATGGCTCCTCCGATCATCAACAACGACACGGTCCAGTGTGAGACTTTTCTCCCCGGACAGATCTTCGTATTCGGCGGCATTGCACTGGGGGCCAATTCGCTTGGCCATCTGGAGCAGATCGAAAGCTACGCCCCTGGCCATCAGGTCAGATTTGGAAGCTTGAACTACACGGCCGACATCCGCGGAGATTTGATCTTCGATGGATTCGAGCCACGGTCGGGCGCGCCGCACTGTCACGATGAGCATGATATAGCTCTGCCGCTGAACAGTGCCCAGGAGGCCGCCCCAGTGTCCGCTCCGACCCTTAGTTCAGAGCCGACTGCGCCAATCGAGGATGGATAGCTAGACACCGCCTTGGGGGCTGCAACCTTTATGGTGATCGAGCCGAACACCGGTCTTGTCCTTTGTGAAGCTCGCGACTCCAATGTGCCAGACTCCTCTCCGGACTCCGAACCTTCCGCGCCCCTGCCGATTGAACCTGATTGGGCGCCGATCATGGAGTTCGCTGTCGTGGACATCTTTCAGCACTCGCTCTTCAGCGACATTTTGAAGTCGTAAAGTCTCTCTCTTTATCAAGAGAGCCCTGGCCGGACTATGGTCAGCAAGGACGGGATGCGGACGACGAAGAAATTCAAAGCCCACCCACCGCCCAATTCGTAGCCACTATCGATGACTTAACCGACAGACTCGATTTCGACTCTGAAGACATCGACGGTATGGACGACGATGCAGGAGATGAACAGGACTCAGCGCCTATAGGGCACTGGACAACCACCTCATCTCACAATGTATACATGGTGGACACACCTAAAAGAAACCATGACGAGGAACAGAGGGACGCAACAAGGGATCGTTCCCTCGAAAAGCAATCAAAGCGGCGACGTAAGCGACGCGCCAAACCCCACCTTGACATAGACCCAGCCATAGAGCAGGGAGAACCAGAGAGCGACGAACATGCCATCGAGCAACCGTCCGAACAGGGCAATATGGGTAAACAAACCGAACAACCCGACCCCGGTGAAGATAATAGTCCAGACGATCTCACGCCGGACAAGTTGCTGGAGTAGAAGAACCTCCACAAAAGGCTCGTCGCCACGGTGTGTAGCCTGAAAAGCAGAAGCAGAAGCTCAAAACAGCGGAAGATGCACTCAGAATTAGATGGGGCAAAGTACTCAATACCGCAGACAAGTACGGCGACAGTCGTCACACAAAGAGCTATCCGAAGCGAAAATTGCTATCGGAATTTGATGAGGAGGCCCTAGAGCCCCCGCAATCAAAAAATAAGAAAGACACCCGGTCGGATAAACAACCCAATGGCCAGCATAGAACAGCAAGGGGCACCGCACCCAAGTCGGCACGCGATCTGCACAAGGATTCGCATCTTAAAGACGGCCCAGCCAGATCTATCTACGGGCCAAGAAAGCAAGCTCTAGTAAGCAATGCAACACAACAAGTATTCGAGCATCACGGCACACCCAAATATAGGGGTGCCGCACACCCCCTATGTTTCACCAATGAGGTGCTGGACCATGAATTTCCAGCGGGATTCAAGCCCGTAAACATAGAGGCATACGACGGAACAACAGACCCTGGAGTCTGTATTGAGGATTATATCCTCCACATACACATGGCTAGAAGAGATGACCTCCACGCCATAAAATATTTACCCCTCAAGCTCAAAGGGCCAGCCCGGCATTGTCTTAAAAGCCTTCCCGAAAACACCATAGGAAGTTGGGAAGAGCTCGAGGATGCTTTTCAGGAAAATTTTCAAGGGACTTATGTCCGACCTCCGGATGCAGATGATCTAAGTCATATAACTCAACAACCCGGACAGTCAGCCCGGAAACTCTGGAACAGATTTCTTACTAAAAAGAACCAGATAATCGACTGTCCGGACGCGAAGCCTTAGCAGCTTTTAAGCACAGTGTTCGAGACGAATGGCTTGCCAGACACCTTAGCCAAGAAAAGCCAAGAACAATGGCTACATTAACAAGCCTCATGACCCGCTTTTGCGCAGGAGAAGATAGCTGGCTGGCAAGAAGCAGCACCATCGACCCAAGTACATCCGAATCTCGGGATGGAAATGGAAAACCGCGACGTAGCAAGGACCAGTGCCGGACCAAGGGAAGCAGCCCGAGGAGCATGGCAGTCAACGCCGGATTCAAAAGCTCTCGGCAGAATCAGAAAAAGCCGCCCCTCAAGGATGACAGGGACGAGCTCTCTAACCTCAACAAAATTTTGGACCAAATATGCCAGATCCACAGTACTCCCGGGAAGCCGGCAAACCATACCCACATAGATTGTTGGGTCTTCAAGCAATCCGGAAAACTTAACGCCAAACACAAGGGGCTTGACATACCAAGCGAGGACGATGACGTACCCCACAAGCAAAGCACCGGAGAACAAAAGAAGTTCCCACAAGAAGTCAAAACAGTAAACTCACTTCATGTGACAAAAGGGAAATACATAGTGGTGCCTATGGAGATACGTGCCATACGGCCTGTCCCAGAGGAGTCCCGCCACTGGTTGTTACAACCAATCACCTTCGACCATTAGGATTACCCTAGAAGTATCCGGAACGCAGGCTGGACTGCCTTGGTCTTAGACCCGATAATTGACGGACTCCACTTCACACAAGTCCTAATGGACGGCGGCAGTGACCTAAACCTGCTATACCAGGACACAGTCCACAAAATGGGGATAAACCCAACAAAAATTCGCCATGGCAACACTTCCTTTCAAGGGGTAACGCCAGGCCCATATACCCATTGTACGGGTTCTCTCCTGCTGGAAGTTATGTTTGGCTTCCCCGACAACTTTCGCCGTGAAAAGCTAACCTTTCACATCGCCCCATATACAAGTAGCTATCAAGCACTACTGGGACGCGAAGCTTTCGCCGCTTTAACGCAATACCGCATTATGCATCCCTTACACTTAAAATGCCCGGTCCACGAGGCATCATTCATTAAAGGGAAATATCGAGTGTTCCTCGAAAGAGGAAGACTATGCGGCTGCCTTAACAACCACACACTAAACCAGCTTTACTAGTCAAAGCACCCGAATAGGTCGTTCAGACCCCGGACATGCCTAGACGAGTCTGGCGTAAACATACAAAGGCTTACTAGCCGCACACCCCTGTACAAGGGGCTCCGCGCGCATACAACAAGAGACAATAAAGCTCAATTCTACCCATTTTACGAATTATACTTTGTTTATTTAGTATAACATAGCTTTTCGCACGATTGTTTTCAACTAAGTTCTTCTCTTTTACAGACGAGCACCGTGCTACACCCGTCCAGGATACGGCACAACGGAGACACAGGCGCAGACGTGTAGTAGGGACCCGTTCTAAGGATTCTTTTCAGATTAAGACCCTGCGTAAACCTTTTTTACTGTCTCTTGTTGATAACATCCCCCGGCTTCTTTTTATAACCGAGGAGGAGGCTGGCGTCTTGGCATTTGGCCACGTAAGAATTTTGCACGTACCTGGACACCAAGGGCTTCTTACCAAGGGCGTTGTTCCGCCCGTTTTCATAAAGACCGAACACCTTAGGGAGTGTTCGGTGTCACGAGTTTGGCCTTATATGCATCATCTCCGAATCATGTCTTTGGTCAAATGTTGGGTTTGCCCAGCTCCTGTGTTTTGCTGCCTTACGTTCCGCTCTATCGGCTAAGGCGGCACCAGGAGAACTACTGCGATTGTTCCCCGGTTCGGCCAGGTGAGCACCTCAGAAGAGAAAGCCGAAAACTGACTGTCATGATACAGCGCGAGACTGGTCAACCACTCGATGACCTGCCGGAATCTTTAGAATTCCTCCACATTAACGAAGGGTCGTTTCCCGATTAGGCACATACGCGCCCCGAATTCGGGTGATCGTGGTGCCCCTAGGGGCTATATAGTAGCCCCACTGTCAAACTCCTATGGTTAAGTGAAAGTGATAAAGCATTATAGTCCAGTTGCCTAGTTCGATGCGCTATCACCTCCTTTATAGGACCAAGACGTTGGAACAAGTGTGAAAATGTGCCTTCTGCAAACACCCCCGCATTATATGCGTGGGGGCTGAAGCCGAAGACTGCCATCTTTCAGGATATATATACATATACATTAACGGCCGCACAGGAGGTATTTTAATTCTTGAAAGCACAATTATAAAAAGCTTTTTCCATCGAAACATTGTTTTACAATGATACATGTTATTCGAACATAACATCCTTTGAGCACTGCGTCTCTATTAAACGAGCGCCCTGCAGAACTTCCTGAAAATAGTGCTCGGCAGGTACTCGGCTTTCGTCCGAGTCTTGGGATGTAACAGCACTGGCCTTCATATCCGCCCAGTATGTCTTGACACGGGCAAGAGCCATCTGTGCACCCTCTATGCACACCGACCTCTTCATTTCATCAATATGTGGCACCGCACCGAGGAACTGCTGCACCAAGCTAAAATAACTCTTCGGCTCGGGCCTTTTCGGCCATAGATGACTCACCACATGATTCATGGCGAGTCCGGATAACCTATTCAGCTTCGCCCATGCGGCTAAATGATCGGATACTGAAAGTGGGCGCTCTGGATTGTGGAACTGCGACCAAAAAAGCTTCTACACTTCATGGTCATTTTGATCGCGGAAGTGTTCGGCCGCGTCCGCGGCACTCGCCGCCAAGTCCAGGTAAGTGTTCGTCGCACTCCACTTCCGGTCCAACGGAGCATATTCAAGATCCCCGAACTTCATCCGCAGCATATAGGGCTTTCCAGCCGTGATATCTCCGGCCTGACGTAGCTCCTCCTTCATAGCTCTCATCGCAGAGCGAGTATCCTTGGCCTCGGCAGTGACCTTCTCTAGGTCCTTCTGTGCCACCCGATCTTATTTTTCAAGAAGCTTGCAGCGGTCGACAGCATTCTTCAACTTTTCAGCCATCTCGGCCATTTCCTTCTTGCTTTGGCAGTGAGCAGCCTGTTCGGCTTTCAGCTCTTCGGCCGCCTTAAAGGCAGCCGCATCGCTTTTTCTGGCATGCTCCTTGGCTCGGGCAAGTTCCGCCCGAAGGCTCTCCATGGCAGCGGCACCATCTACATCAAGCACATATGTTGTAAGGTACGGGCATCAAGCTCCTCTTACCAAGTGTCTTCGGAGACATTATATACCTTGTGCCTCGTCAAGCCACTTGTTGACAAGTGCGATGTCGGCATCTGCCACGTCAAGTTGCCGCTTTAGTTCGGCAAATTCATCAGTCCGGCCAGCCACCGGACACTTCGCCACCTACATAGGAAAGGCGTAGTATTATACCTGGGATTATGATCCTCGGCATGCCGTCCTTTTTGACAACGCACCGAGTCTCAGGGGCTACTATCTATACAGGGCGCATCTTATGTGGATGTGTCAAAAGGTACATCGTTTCATGTACCTCAAAACCTGTCAGTAAACTCCTGACGGCCTCGTACAACCCGCTCTCCGTGGATGAAATCCTTCTAATCACCGTATCCATCAACGCACGGTGTTTCTGAGATAGACGCTCAGCGGAGCAGATCCTTCAGCTCCTCCGACCGTCCACCAGACGGTGCCGGACTCGTCTGATGGCCTTCTTCGAAGGCCGGACACGGAGATCCTTGAGGGGCTATACGACTACCTTCCGGCCCTGCCGGATTCGGAGAAACCCTCCGTGACGACACCTCAGGGTCGCCCACCTCGCAAGGCGGTACGGCAGGGGGAGGTGTTCCGCTCTCCATCATCTCCGGATGAAGATCCCCTGAAGATGAGCTCTGCTGAGAAGGGCGGAGATCCAAACTACAAGGTAAAATTTCGGTTATCTTCCTCAGAAATAGAACGCGGATGTCTCTTATTTTTAAACCTCCCTTTTCTACTTACGGCTCGGTGGAGAGCTGATCCCCTTGGGGACGCAATACGGCCGAGGCACCACCCTGCGCCAGACCCTCTGACGAAGATTTCTTCCCCCGCTTTGAGGCCATAGCCTCCGGGTCTTCAGAGGCGGTCCTCTTTTTCCCCTGGATGGAGGAATTCTCGATTCCTCCTTCCCTGACATCCTCCTTCGGGGAGGCGGTAGCTTCCTTGTTCCCCTCTTTGCCTTCTTCCAAAGGCGCAACCTCCAGCATCCTGGTTAACACGGGATCCGGCGTAGTCTCAGGGAGGGGAGCCGGACACCTGATTAATTTTGCTTTAGCTATCCACTCATGTTTAAAGGACAGCTCTTTTAAGGGCAATTTTATGATAAATATGAAGATAGCGTGTCCGGGTACAGTGCTACTTACTTGAGTATCTGGGCGATTGCAGCTCAGACCTGCGTCCTCGGACGAGTCCAAACACATTGCTTGTGATCCGAAGATCAATTTGTACATCTCCATGGGTGTCATGCCCATAAAATGTTGGAGAGCTCGTGGTCCTTCCAGATTAAACTCCCACAGGTGGAGGGGACGGTGTTTGCAGGGCATGATGCGACGAATCAGCATAACCTGCGTCACTACGGCCAGATTGATATCTCTTTCCAGGAGATCTCAAACGCGGCCTTGCAACAAGGGCACGTCCTTGGACGGCCCCCAGTTGAGCCCTTCATTGACCCATGATGCCAGCTGTGGTGGAGGACCCGAGCAAAAGGCAGGAGGCGCCGCCCATTTGGTGCCCCTGGGAGCTGTGATGTAGAACCACTCTCGTTGCCATGAGCCGAACTCCTCTTGAAAAGAGCCCTCGGGCCATGGAGCGTCGGCAATCTTGCTTATAACAGCACCTCCGCACTCTGCGTGCTGCCCCTCGATCATCTTTGGCTCTACCTTGAAGGTCTTAAGCCACAATCCGAAGTGAGGAGTAATATGAAGGAAGGCCTCGCACACGACAATGAACAATGAGATATGGAGGATGGACTCCGGAGCTAAGTCATGAAATTCCAGCCCGTAGTAAAACATGAGCCCCCTCACGAAGGGGTCAATCGGGAAGCCTAGCCCGTGAAGGAAGTGAGACGCGAACACCATGCTCTCACCGAGCTTGGGAGTGGGAATGACCTGCCCTTGAGCAGGAAGCCTATGCAAGATTTCGCCGGTTAGATACCTGGCGTCTCTTAACTTTAACACGTCTTCTTCCATAACGGAGGAGGGCATCCACCGGCCTTGAAGGTCGGAGCCGGACATCATTGAAGGTCCGAAGCGCCTGAATCTGGAGCTTTGGGTGTTGGAACTCAGGGCGAGAGGCGGATTTGATTGGGATTGAAAGAAAGGAGTCGAGCCTTGGTCTCTTTATAAAGAGGTTGAATACCAAGAGGCCCCCCCCAGTGACCGTTTGGGACTCACTTTCGATTAAAGAGACATACCAATGGCACGGTTGGGTTACCCATGCCCGTATTGATGAGAATCCCTAAATAAGGGGACATGATCTCTACTTTGGCAAGACGTGCCAAGGAAACCGCCTCGCTAAACGTGCTAAGGTGGGACGTAAAACGATTCGAATAAAGGCTTGGCCGTGGCATGATGTCACGCTACAGAATACGTCAGCAGATTAGATTTGTACAAATATTATTCTCTCTACGGTGGTATGTGGAACTTATTTTGCAGAGCCGGACACTATCCTTGTGTTCAACATCTTTTATGAAGTATTCGGAGGAGGAACCTGCCTTGCAATGCCGAAGACAATTTGTGCGTCGGACTCGTCATCATTGAAGCCTGGTTCAGGGGCTACTGAGGGAGTCCTGGATTAGGGGGTGTCCAGATGACCGGACTATGACCTTTGGCCGCACTCCCGAACTATGAAGATACAAGATTGAATACTTCGTCCCGTGTCCGGATGGGACTTTCCTTGGCGTGGAAGGCAAGCTTGGCGATACGGATATGTAGATCTCCTCCCATTGTAACCGACTCTGTGTAACCCTAGCCCTCTCCGGTGTCTATATAAACCGGAGGGTTTTAGTCCGTAGGACGAACAACAATCATACCATAGGCTAGCTTCTAGGGTTTAGCCTCTCTGATCTCGTGGTAGATCTACTCTTGTACTACTCATATCATCAATATTAATCAAGCAGGAGTAGGGTTTTACCTCCATCGAGAGGGCCCGAACCTGGGTAAAAACATCGTGTCCCTTGTCTCCTGTTACCATCCGCCTAGACGCACAGTTCGGGACCCCCTACCCGAGATCCGCCGGTTTTGACACCGACAACCTTCATGAGATCCGTTCGTATAAGAAAACAAATCACTATTGTAAGTAGAAAGAAAAAAGTCCATTTTACTACCCTGAATAAAGTGGGTGGTTCACTTTAGCCCCTGATCTATTTTTCAACTTCTT
>NC_057813.1:508795432-508827210 GCF_018294505.1 Triticum aestivum
CACCCCCCGGCTGGTTTTTCTTCACCCGCTGCTGATGTGGCAGTAGTCAACAGTGGTTTTGACCTGGGTGGGGCCCTCGTGTAAGGTTTATCTCTCTAGGTCAGAACCACCGCCGCTTGAAGGAGCGCCATGTAGAGGATCTAGGCTAGCGACTGCCACATGTTCTTGTTGAGCGAGTCGCCCACGAACACGAGCCGCCTGTTCCGGCACTACTCCAGCGCCCCGGAGCCGTCCGCCACTCCTTGTAGCTGGCGTCCGGGCGGCCATTCCTCTGGCAGGTGACCTAGTCGCTGAGGAACGGGCACTTCGCCGGCTCGTACAGTGGGTACCTCACCGGGTCGCGCACCCAGCTCCCGTCAAACACGTTGCACTCCCTTCCCTCTCCGCCACCGCCGTCCTCCCATGATCGATGCTTATGCAGGCACGGGCTCCAGCGCTTTCGGCTCCTCTTCTTGCTCCACCTCCTCCTTACTATCGAGATCTCCAGGGCCAATGTCCGGCGCGGGCGCCATGGAGTCGTCGTGGTCATGGTACGCAGCAGCAGCAGCACGATGAGGAGGAGGACGTGAAGGAGGACGGGGAGTGGGTTGCTGCAGCCTGGAGAAGTGCTCCCATGGTGGCAGCCGCAGCACAGGGAAGAATAAGGGGCGGGAGCCGAGGAGGAGGCCCGCGGAGAAGAGGTAGAAATAGACGAGGGAGCAGAGCGCCCATCTTCGGGCCGTGGACATTGCAAGGGAATCCATTACTGTTACTGGAGTGGAGCGTGTTCACGAGCTTGAGCTGGCAATGGCAAAAGTTTATAGGCTCGTGAATCCATTACTGATACTGGAGTGGAGCGTGTTCACGAGCTCGAGCTAGCAATGATGAAAGTTTATAGGAAGGAAGTCAATCGACCCCGTCGCCGTTGGTTAGAGCCATTGACCCCGCCTGCCACGCCATCCCACCGCCGGTGGTTGCCACCACCTCCTCGACCTCGCGCGCCACCACCTGCCCCTACTCTACTCACCGGCGGGTGTATCTAGAGAGAGAGAGAGGCTGACAAGGGGGCCCCACCCAGGTCAAAATCATCGTTGATTAGTGCCACATCAGCACCAGGTGGAGAAATACCAACCAGGGGGTTGTTTTGTCCAATTTGAGTTTATTTGGGGGGTAAAAGAAGCTGAAAAATAGGTCAGGGGGTAAAGTGAACTACCCACTTTATTCAGGGTAGTAAAATGGACTTTTTTCTAGTAAGTACTATTGCAAACCCATTCATATTTTATTCTTGCATTATATTCTACTATATTTCAACTTTATTATGGCTTATACCCTCCAATACAAACCATAGATTCATCAAAATAAACACAGAATGCAAAGAAAACAGAATCTGTCAAAAACAGAATAGTCTGTAGCAATCTCAATATTTCGAATACTTCTGTAACTCCAAAAATTCTGAAATAAATTGGTGAACGTGAGAAATTTGTCTTTAATCTTCTGCAAAAAGAATCAACTTAAAAAATTCTGAAAAATTAGGACCACGTGGAAAATTTGTATATCAATCTTGTGTACAAATTTCAGACCAAAAGCACGCTTCTGTGATTTATGCAAATTATTTTACTGAGCGCAAAAGTTTCTGTTTACAACAAGATCGAATCAACTATCACCCAACATGATCCCAAAGGCTTTACTTGGCACGGACACTAATTAAAGGTTAAAAACACAATCATAACAGTAGAATAATTGTGCAAGCACTCAAGTACAGAAAGAAAAAGGAAAAAATAAATTTTATTCATTGGGTTGCCTCCCAACAAACGCTATCGTTTTATGCCCCTAGCTAGGCATAAGATTTCAATGATGCTAACACAAAAGATAAGAATTGAAACACAAAGAGAGCATCATGAAACATATGACAAACACATTTAATTCTAACATACTTCCTATGCATAGGAATTTTATAAGAAAACCAATTATCAAGACAAGAAACATCTAACATATGCAAAGAAGAGGAATAAACACTAACGATCTCAACATAACGAGAGGTAATTTAGTAACATGAAAATTTATACAACCATATTTTCCTATCTCATAATAATTATATGTAGGATCATATTGAAATTCAACAATATAGCTATCACATAGCATTTTCTCTTCATGATCCACATGCATGCAAAGTTGACACTCTTCCAAAATAGTCGGATTATCATCAAATAAAGTCATGACCTCTCCAAGCCCACTTTTATCAAAAATTGATCGAACAATTTCGAAATATGTGGGATTATTTTTAGCTAAAGTTGACACTCTTGCAAACCCACTTTTAATATTATCGCAAGCATATTCTTCATGAGGTTTCAATAAATTTTAAAGATCATAAGAATCATTATCACCCCAATCATGATCATTGCAATAAGTAGTGGACATAGCAATATTAACATCCCCAAGCTTGGGGGTTTGCATACTATTAGCAAAATTGACATTAATAAAATTTATAATAACATCATTGGAATCAAGCTTTTCATTCAAGGAGCTATCATGAATCAGTTTATAAACTTCTGCATTTAACACTTCATCACAATTTTCGATTCATAAATCTCAAGCAAAACTTCATAAAGATAATCTAGTAAACTCAATTCACTAGAAATTGGTTCATCATAATTGGATCTTTTGAAAAGATTAGCAAGTGGATGAGGATCCATACCAATAGATGTTTTTTCAAGACAAGATGCTTGCAAATAGAAGGCACATGGTCACACAAGTAGAGATAGCAAACAAGATCTAACGAGAAAAGGGCGAATGAAAAAAAGAGGGGCGAATAAAATGACAATTTTTTGTGAAGTGGGGGAGATGAAAACGAGAGGCAAATGGCAAATAATGTAAATTGCAAGGAGATGAGATTTGTGATTAGGAACCTGATACATGTTGCTGATGTCTCCCCGGCAACGACGCCAAAAATCCTTTCTTCATGGCTCGCGTCCATGTTAGTTTTTTCCCTGAAGAGGAACGGATGATGCAGCACAGCTACAGTAGGTATTTCCCTCGGTGCTGAAACCAAGGTTATCGAACCAGTAGGAGAACCAAGCAACACTATGTAAATGGTACTTACACACAAAGAACAAATACTTGCAACCTGACACGTAAGAGGGATTGTCAATCCCTCCTAGGTAAAAGATTGGTAAAGATATAATTTGGTAGATGCAAATAGAATAACGGAAAATAAAATTCAGTGAGGTATTTTTGGGTTTTTGATAATATAGATTTGAAAATAAAAGATGCAAATAAATAAAAAGGCAAATAGCAATATAGATCTGAAAATATATGGTGAGAAAATAGACCCGGGGGCCGTAGATTTCACTAGAGGCTTCTCTCGAGAAAATAGCATATGATGGGTAAACAAATTACTATTAGGCAATTGATAGAACTTCAAATAATTATGACGATATCCAGGCAATAATCATTATATAGGCATCACGTCCAATATTAGTAGACCGACTCTTGCCTGCATCTACTACTATTACTCCACACATCGACCGCTATCCAGCATGCATCTAGTGTATTAAGTTCATTGAGAAATGGAGTAATGCAATAAGAACGATGACATGATGTAGACAAGATCTATCCATGTAGGAATAGACCCTTTCTTGTTATCCTTAATGGCAATGATCAATACGTGTCTTGTTGCCCCTTTTGTCACTGGGAAAGAACACCGCAAGATCAAACCCATCACAAAGCACCTCTTCCCATGGCAAGAAAAATTGATCTAGTCGGCCTAACTTAACCAAAGATTCAAAGAAGAAATATGAGGCTATAAGTAAGCATGCATATAAGAGATGAAAGAAACTCAAATAACTTTCATGGATATAAAATAGATTTGATCATAAACTCAAAGTTCATCGGATCCCAACAAACACACCACAAAAACAGATACATCAAATAGATCTCCAAGAGACCATTGTATTGAGAATGAAAAGAGAGAGAGGAAGCCATCTAGCTACCAACTACGGCGCCGAAGGTCTACAATGTACTGCTTACACATCATCGGAGAGGCACCAATGAGGATGATGAACCCTTCTGTGTTGGTGTCTAGATTGGATCTTGTGGTTCTGGAACTTGCGGCGGCTGGAATTGTTTTTCGTCGACTCGTAGGGTTTCTAGAATATTTGGGTATTTGTAGAGCAAAGAGGTGATGCGGGAGGCTACTGAGGTGGGCACAACCCACCAGGGCACGCCTGGGCTCCCAGGCGTCCCCAGGTGGGTTGTGCCATCCTCGGGGTACCCCCTCTGGTAATTCTTTGGCCCATCCTTTGTCTTCTGGCCTAGAAAAATTCTCCAAATAGTTTTGTTGCGTTTGGACTCCGTTTGATATTGATTTTCTGCAAAGTAAAAACAAGCAAAAAACAGCAACTGGCACTATGCACTATGTCATTAGGTTAGTCCCAAAAATTATATAAAGTTGCTATAAAATGATTGTAAAACATCCAAGAATGATAATATAACAACATGGAACAATAAAAAATTATAGATACGTTGGAGAGGTATCAGTCGTCCCGTGGCTGCACTGACCCTCACGCCGCAACGACATCACCCTGTTGGGCCATAGCAAGCTTGGCACGCAGTCCACGGTGCCGTCCCGAGACCGTTCCCGCGCTTGCACCGACCTGGGTTCTGCCACTACACTGCCCCTATGGGTCGTAGCGTTGTGGCCCGTGGTCCCCGCAACCGCCTCGAGGTCTTCCGTCGTTGCCCTGATCTGCCCGCCGCTGCTGCATCACCCCTTAGGGTCGTAGTGCCACGGCCTGTGGTCCACTGTCATCCCCGCGCGTCGACCTCTCGTGGTATGCGCCACGCCACCTCGCTTGGCGCGGGAATGTGTCACGACCGGTTTTCCGGGTATTAATTTCCAGAAACTGGCCGTGGTGCTCACCAGCCCCAGGATTACTGTTAGCTGATGAGACACCGACTTGATACAAAATTTCCAAGCAAAATACAAATATGCAGTACAAGACCATTCTGGCCTATGAGTACAACAAATGGTTTCTAGTGATTTATGGCGGAAGCGGTTTGTGAATCATTAGTGTCTATGGGACTCCATTTCCCACAAGAACAGCTGACCAGGTAACTCCTATCTTCGCAAGGCTGCTACCACCACTGCTTAGGTTCTGGGCTGTCATCGCATCGCTCCTCTCCGTGCAAGAAATCTGGCCAAGACAATAGCCAGGGACAAGCCAGTGAGTACTTTGAATGTACTCGCAAACATTATGAACACTGGGATAATATAGATGATAATCATGCACTGAAATATTCTATGATCACATCGTCAGTCATAAATAAAATCTCTTATGCATGCAAACAGGTTATTCACATGCAACATGAATGAGCAATAATGGAGTAGAAATAAAATGCCGCAGTCGGGCGTCTGTGCGACACCACGTAAAGGGCTTATAAGTAATTAAATAATAAGCAATGCCGCAGTCGGGCATCTGAGCGACACCACGTAAAGGGCTTATAGAGAAAATAAATAACAGCATGCCACAGTCGGGCGTCTGAGCGACACCACATAAAGGGCTTATAAAGAAAATAAATAACAACATGCCACAGTCGGGCGTCTGAGCGACACCACATAAAGGGCTTATAAAGTAAATAATCATAGTGAATATCCAGGAGGTAATACCATCCAAAGGATACTTGATAATTCAATTAATATAACGGGCTAGTCCATAACAAAATAATAATCATAATCATCATAAGTCACAATCCATGTTCTGGTTTAACAGTTTCTCCTCCGAGGACCGACACTAAGACCGACACTTGACCCATCCCAGACTGTAGTCCTTAACCATGGACACGGCTATTCGAATAGGTTTAATCTCTGCAGAGGGTGTACTCTTTACCCACGAGTAACGGATTCCTTTAGTCCATCGGGACTAATTCCGTCTACGGTCTTTTAAATGAAAACGCACCTAACTTGCACACACCAGCTTAACTTACCGGTGTCTGGAATCACCCACGACACTCATTAAGCAAAACTCTAAGTGGGGAGGCTACAACCTCGATTAGCATGGGATCACAACATTTATACCGCGCGCAAAACTGGGGAAGCTAACCCCTCGACTACAACCGAAACACCCATGCCCCCTGATTGGATGACTGGCTTTTATCCATGGCCTTGGTACCCTCATCCCGGCCCCTCTGTACGGTGTGTGCCGGAAAGGGGTTGACAAATTACTGAACCGTACCCTACCGGTGGTAGGGACAAGTGGTAGCACGAAACAAGTGTAGGGGTTACTGGAACAAGACTCGATCTACGGTCGACTCAGGAGGTTAATATTTTCCCTGTATGACATGTATAACAATTATATTTTAACCAACAGAATCAACGCTCATTACACCTTACTATGCCATACCGGACATAACCGTCCCGACGGAGACCGGCGACAAGCTCATGCCTACCCAAGGCAGAGGTTTTTCCGGATTTCCTTTCCGGCATGCAGGTAAGGCACATGAGGATGATACCATCTCAAGTATATTCATTTCCACCAGCAAGGAAATCACTAATATTCATTCATGCAAAGGATTGTATCACCACATAAAATAATGAGTTTTCTGAAATAAAGTGGTGTTATAATCGTGTCAACCAACACATCACAAATATTATACCAGGGTTCAGGATGCTTGCCTTCAAGTTGTGGGGAGGCAAGGTGCACTCCAAAAGTTTTTGAAGGCTTTCTCCTTTCTCCAAAAATCATATTTAGAAGATTTTTGAATCAATATATAGTTTCAAAAACAGTACCAAAAAGTTGTCTGAAAATATTTGAAATAAATCTTAAAATAAACTAGACAATATTTGGGAGTGGTAGGAAAAGGAATTAATTCATTTGGAGTTATAATTAAAAAGTTATAGGCAGTCAAAGTAGCAGTCAAACTCTGTTTTTAAAATTAAAACAGAAAAAGAAAACGTTTCAGATAGAAATACGCTTTCGTAGTAGGGGAGACGTACTGGGGGGTTTGTGCTTCCACTTAATACACGTGGAGGCGGGGCTGGGTCTCTGACAGTGGGTCCAGGGGGCCCACTGGTCAGGTTTGACCAGTCCATCTCTTCCCCCTCTTCCTTTGCCCGAATGGAGGTGAGGCAACGGCGATCAACGCCGGCGAACGGCGGCTCCCGGCGGGCTCCAGAGGGTCGGGGTGGATCCGCAAGACCGGGGCGGTCCTCCCGGTGGTCGCTGGGTCGGCGGGGGTGGAGGGAGTCGCCGGCGGTGAGCTTCGCGGCGGAGGAGGCTTCGGGAGCAAAGTGGGTTTGGGGCTATGGTGGTTCCCGATCAAAATCGAGCAGGGGGATGGGTCCATGGGAGGAAGAGAGAGCTTCTGGTGAAGAGAGTGGAGAGGGGGAGGCTCTGGTGGCGCCGGAATGGATGAGACAGTGGCGGCAGCCTTGGTTGCCGGAGATGAGGAAGAAGACCTCCCCGGGTCGGTTCGCTGCCACGGGGAAACGAGGGGGGGATTTGAGGCTACCTGAGGAACGGGACGTGCTCGGGGGCCTCTTTTTATAGCACATCCAAGGTGGTTCGCGGCGGCCGTGGATGAGCTCGTCGGCGGACCGTCCTACTGTGCTCCAGGGCGACATGGCGGTGACTGGCTAGCTCCAGGGGCTAACGACGACCACTCCACTGTCGAAGGAGGCGAGCTGGCGTGCTGTGGTGGTTTGGGCGGTGCTGCCCAAGGCGGTGGCGGATGCGGCTGCGGGCGTGCCACCAAGTGGCTTACTGGCGACGCTGCAGGGAGTGAGGAGGCGGACGGGGATTCTAGAGTGACGTGGCGAGCGGGAGAGGATTTGGATGAGCTCGGGGAAACTTATCCAGGGGGGGCGCTGGCTCGGACGCGAGCACGTGCAAAACGCGCGCTCTGCTCGTGCTCCGGGCGTGCACGGCACTTGTTCGACAAAATGCTAGGGCGACCAAAGTTGCTAGAGAGCTAATGCAAATCCGCAGGCCTAGGTTAGAGACATAATGAAGGCTACTAGACAACTTGGTTTGGGACAAGGGGAAAGTTCACAACACAAAACCTTCAGCCATGCCAAATCTGTCTATGCCTACAGGTTGTTTGACAAACTGCCAGAGGCATCTAGGCATCACTTGGGGTGGTCAAATCTCCCAGAGTGGGGTCTCTTTAGATGCAAGAGAGGGTGGTGAGGTTAGTTTGCCAAAAGAGGAAACTTCCAAAGCAAGTTTTGCAAAACTTCAGTTCTGGACAGAAAGAACAAGGCATGATTGCATGTACTAGAATTGCTCCAATGAGTCCAACCTCTTGGACTTAAGGTTCTAGCAGGGAGGGCTACAAGTGGGAAAAAGAATCACAGCAAAAGGAGCAAGTTATAATATAGCTGTAGTACAATCCATCCAGTTGGACCAGAATGAAGCTGAGGATGGTTCACTCAATTTTCTCAAAGAACATCCCTGGATTTTTGCGTATAATGGAATAATATGCTCCTACTGACATCCCAAAATTTTGGTGGGATTTTTGAATGAATTTATAAAAGGGTTGCAGTGCAAATAGGACCCTAAACTTATGAAAAACCAAATTAGAGAAATAACGCTCAGGGAAAAAATAATAATTATATAAATAATCCAACTGATAAAAGAATTGTTTTATTTGAGAGGATAAGAGAGTCCAATAAAATTCGGAAGTTTTTCACTTGAGGTAAAAACTCCATAAAAATAAAAGGGAAGAATGGTTCTGAAATCAAAAGAAAATCCAGAAAAAAGTTTAAGCTCCTGGCCAAATTTTAATTAATAAAACAAGGTTAAAAATTTTGGGGTGTCATAGCACTACCCCTCTTAAAAAAAATCTCGTCCTCGAGATTTGTTAGGAGTTGTTTTGAAAAGCAAAATACTCCACGGTTATGTGTTTTTGCAAACAGGGTATGTGTTCGAGCGGTTGGGAGTCTGCTGTCGTGGTGCTGTGTGACATAAAATAATCCATGTCATGAGAAGGTGTATGATGCAGCAGCTCAAAGAAATCACACTCCAGGATTTTTCGCGAGAGAAAACAGTAGTATATTAGAGTCAAACCGCAACAGAACTACTCACATTAATAGAAACTAAATGATTTACTCGCCTCGCAAACTCGGGGTTCCACACATAAGTTACAACTTATAAATAAATGTTGCAATAATAAACACAGCAGCGACGTCTATAACGCAAACGATAACTGGACGGGGTCCCTAGAAAACGTCTCTGGTACTGGGACACACTCCTCTTCTATCGGGGAAAGTGGATTGACCAGTCGGTGAATGCGTCTCTCCTGGTCGGGCCTCAGTGATCTACCGATGGCGATCTGAGGATTTAAATCCGCGAGGCTCTGGAGATAACTCATCACACGTTGGGTCAAACGTTCTTGAGCGATGACATACTGGACAAGATTGGCCAGTACTGGGTCTCTCTCAATTCGTGTGTTGCGGTGGGTTGGGGCTAGCGTGCCCTTTTTTTATAGGAAAAGGGGACGGAGTCTTCCTTCGCACGATTGCGAATGAGACATCTTGGGTGCTGGTCACTGGTGCGTGATAGATAGGCTAGGTTGATAGGTTGGGCACCGACTGCCCAAAGGTGTCGGGGTCACTGTGTGGCTATCTTGCACGAGAAGCTTGGCTGGGGTTTGGTTAAGGTCTGGTGGGTTGGTTTGCCTAAGTTTTTTGACTTGGCTAAGATAGGATTAGCCAATGGTCAGCCTGGCTCTGATACCAAGTTTGTCACGACCGATTTTCCGGGTATTAATTTCCAGAAATTGGCCGTGGTGCTCACCAGCCCCAGGATTACTGTTAGCTGATGAGACACCGACTTGATACAAAATTTCCAAGCAAAATACAAATATGCAGTACAAGACCATTCTGGCCTGTGAGTACAACAAATGGTTTCTAGTGATTTATGGCGGAAGCGGTTTGTGAATCATCAGTGTCTATGGGACTCCATTTCCCACAAGAACAGCTGACCAGGTAACTCCTATCTTCGCGAGGCTGCTACCACCACTGCTTAGGTTCCGGGGCTGTCATCGCGTCGCTCCTCTCCGTGCAAGAAATCTGACCAAGACAATAGCCAGGGACAAGCCAGTGAGTACTTTGAATGTACTCGCAAACATTATGAACACTGGGATGATATAGATGATAATCATGCACTGAAATATTCTATGATCACATCGTCAGTCATAAATAAAATCTCTTACGCATGCAAACAGGTTATTCACATGCAACATGAATGAGCAATAATTGAGTAGAAATAAAATGCTGCATTCGGGCGTCTGTGCGACACCACGTAAAGGGCTTATAAGTAATTAAATAACAAGCAATGCCGCAGTCGGGCGTCTGAGCGACACCACGTAAAGGGCTTATAGAGAAAATAAATAATAGCATGCCACAGTCGGGCATCTGAGCGACACCACATAAAGGGCTTATAAAGAAAATAAATAACAACATGCCACAGTCGGGCGTCTGAGCGACACCACATAAAGGGCTTATAAAGTAAATAATCATAGTGAATATCCAGGAGGTAATACCATCCAAAGGATACTTGATAATTCAATTAATATAATGGGCTAGTCCATAACAAAATAATAATCATAATCATCATAAGTCACAATCCATGTTCTGGTTTAACAGTTTCTCCTCCGAGGACCGACACTAAGACCGACACTTGACCCATCCCAGACTGTAGTCCTTAACCATGGACACGGCTATTCGAATAGGTTTAATCTCTGCAGAGGGTGTACTCTTTACCCACGAGTAACGGATTCCTTTAGTCCATCGGGACTAATTCCATCTACGGTCTTTTAAATGAAAATGCACCTAACATGCACACACCAGCTTAACTTACTGGTGTCTGGATTCACCCACGACACTCATTAAGCAAAACTCTAAGTGGGGAGGCTACAACCTCGATTAGCATGGGATCACAACATTTATACCGCGCGCAAAACTGGGGAAGCTACCCCCTCGGCTACAACTGAAACACCCATGCCCCCTGACCGGATGACTGGCTTTAATCCATGGCCTTGGTACCCTCATCCCGGCCCCTCTGTATGGTGTGTGCCAGAAAGGGGTTGACAAATTACTGAACCGTACCCTACCGGTGGTAGGGACAAGTGGTAGCACGAAACAAGTGTGGGGGTTACTGGAACAAGAATCAATCTACGATCGACTCAGGAGGTTAATAATTTCCCTGTACGACATGTATAACAATTATATTTCAACCAACAGAATCAACGCTCATTACACCTTACTATGCCATACCGGACATAACCGTCCCGCCGGAGACCGGCGACAAGCTCATGCCTACCCAAGGCAGAGGTTTTTCCGGATTTCCTTTCCGGCATGCAAGTAAGGCACATGAGGATGATTACCATCTCAAGTATATTCATTTCCACCAGCAAGGAAATCACTAATATGCATTCATGCAAAGGATCGTATCACCACATAAAATAACGAGTTTTCCGAAATAAAGTGGTGTTATAATCGTGTCAACCAACACATCACAAATATTATACCAGCGTTCAGGATGCTTGCCTTCAAGTTGTGGGGAGGCAAGGTGCACTCCAAAAGTTTTTGAAGGCTTTCTCCTTTCTCCAAAAATCGTATTTAGAAGATTTTTGAATCAATATATAGTTTCAAAAACAGTACCAAAAAGTTGTCTGAAAATATTTGAAATAAATCTTAAAATAAACTAGACAATATTTGGGAGAGGTAGGAAACGGAATCAATTCGTTTGGAGTTATAATTAAAAAGTTATAGGCAGTCAAAGTAACAGTCAAACTTTGTTTTTTAAATTAAAACAGAAAAAGAAAACGTTTCAGATAGAAATACGCTTTCGTAGTAGGGGAGACGTACTGGGGGGTTTGTGCTTCCACTTAAAACACGTGGAGGCGGGGCTGGGTCTCTGAAAGTGGGTCCAGGGGGCCGACTGGTCAGGTTTGACCAGTCCATCTCTTCCCCCTCTTCCTCTGCCCGAACGGAGGCGAGGCAACGGCGATCAACGCCGGCGAACGGCGGCTCCCGCCGGGCTCCAAAGGGTCAGGGTAGATCCGCAAGACCGGGACGGCCCTCCCGGTGGTCGCTGGGTCGGCGGGGGTGGAGGGAGTCGTCGGTGGTGAGCTTCGCGGCGGAGGAGGCTTCGGGAGCAAAGTGGGTTTGGGGATATGGTGGTTCCCGATCAAAATCGAGTAGGGGAATGGATCCATGGGAGGAAGAGAGAGCTTCTGGTGAAGAGAGTGGAGAGGGGGAGGCTCTGGTGGCACCGGAATGGACGAGGCAGTGGTGGCGGCCGTGGTTGCCGGAGATGAGGAAGAAGACCTCCCTGGGTCGGTTGGCTCCCACGGGGAAACGAGGGGGGGATTTGAGGCTACGTGAGGAACGGGACGCGCTCGGGGGCCTCTTTTTATAGCACATCCAAGGCGGTTCGCGGCGGCCGTGGATGAGCTCATCGGCGGACCGCCCTACTGTGCTGCAGGGCGACGTGGCGGTGGCTGGCTAGCTCCAGGGGCTAACGATGACCACTCCACTGTCGAAGGAGGCGAGCTGGCGTGCTGTGGTGGTTTGGGCGGTGCTGCCCATGGCGGTGGCGGATGTGGCCGCGGGCGTGCCGCCAAGCGGCTTGCTGGCGACGCTGCAGGGGGCGAGGAGGCGGTCGGGGATTCTATCGTGACGTGGCGAGCGGGAGAGGATTTGGATGAGCTCGGGGAAACTTATCCAGGGGGGTGCTAGCTCGGACGCGAGCACGTGCAAAACGCGCGCTCTGCTCGCGCTCCGGGCGTGCATGACACTTGTTCGACGAATTGCCAGGGCGACCAAAGTTGCTAGAGAGCTAATGCAAATCCACAGGCCTAGGTTAGAGACATAATGAAGGCTACTAGACAACTTGGTTTGGGCAAGGGGAAAGTTCACAACACAAAACCTTCAGCCATGCCAAATCTGTCTATGCCTACAGGGTGTTTGACAAAATGCCAGAGGCATCTAGGGATCACTTGGGGTTGCCAAAAGAGGAAACTTGCCAAAGCAAGTTTTGCAAAACTTCAGTTCTGGACAGAAAGAACAGGGCATGATTGCATGTACTAGAATTGCTCCAATGATTCCAACCTCTTGGACTTAAGGTTCTAGCAGGGAGGGCTACAAGTGGGAAAAAGAATCACAGCAAAAGGAGCAAGTTATAATATAGATGTAGTACAATTCATCCAGTTGGACCAGAATGAAGCTGAGGATGGTTCACTCAATTTTTTCAAAGAACATCCCTGGATTTTTGCATATAATGGAATAATATGCTCCTACTGACATCCCAAAATTTTGGTGGGATTTTTGAATGAATTTATAAAAGGGTTGCAGTGCAAATAGGACCCTAAACTTATGAAAAACCAAATTAGAGAAATAAAGCTCAGGGAAAAAAATTATATAAATAATCCAACTGATAAAAGAATTGTTTTATTTGAGAGGATAAGAGAGTCCAATAAAATTGGGAAGTTTTTCACTTGAGGTAAAAACTCCATAAAAATAAAAGGGAAGAATGGTTCTGAAATCAAAAGAAAATCCAGAAAAAAAGTTTAAGCTCCTGGCCAAATTTTAATTAATAAAACAAGGTTAAAAATTTTGGGGTGTCACAGAACGCCACCGTCCATGCCGGTCTTCATCATGTTGTCGGGATCCTCGCCTACTTCGAGCATCACTGTCGCGCTCCTAACCTAGTCGTCGCTCTTCTTCGGCCGCCGCCACCGCTACCCCAGTAGCCGCCTCCCCTACCCATCCACCCCCTTCGTCTTCATATATAACCAGCCCATCGCCAGCCTCACCTTCATCTACCTCACCACTTCATCTACTCTGACAACCGCCAGTGACATCGGCCCCGCATCGATTGGCGCCACAACTATCATCGAATCTTCTTCTCTTCTGGCCCTCCGACTCCTCGATATGGCGTACAGCTCGAGCAGGTCCATCGTCTCAGCATGCCCGGTGCTGGTAGCCGCGATGCGTGCCTTCATCCACGACGTGTCCCCGGACCTGGCAAGCCTGGTGAGGCACTTCGTCAACTTCATCTTCATCCGTCTTCGCATGCCCAATGCTGGCAACACCGATGTGTGCCTTCGTCTACGACGTGTCCCCGGGTTTGGTAAACTCGACATGATGCCTCGTCAGCACCATCTTGTTCCCAGCGCACCACTACTTCGACACCATAGTGCCGATGCTAACTCGGTGCCCCCTTGCGCCTGCGGCTCCACGGCGACTACCTCGACACCGGCTACCCTGACTCGTCATCGACCATGGTGTTCTTCGCACGGCTACAACGGCTACACCACCCACGCTCTAGTATACCTCGACAATGGCACAAAAGGCTATCATCCGCTTGAGAAACTCATTGGCTTCCTCTACAGTCGATGCGTACGCGATGCGACACCGTCCATGATGCTCCCGCTACGACTGCAGGGGAATGTCAGCCCGTCGGCTGCTCTTCTCTCAAGTCTGACCGTCTGTGACGCTCCTGTTGTTTGCAACACTACTGCTACGACTATTGGGGGGATGTTAGAGATATATTTGGGATATATGTATTTGGTAGTCTAGGATTTGTAATCCGTCTCCTAGCTTATTTGCAGGAGAGGCTTTGCCCTCCAAGTCTTATACTTAATATATGCTCGCCCTCGAGGCTCAATAATCAATCAATCATATTCCGCCAATCCCTCTCTCCCTTCTAACAACTGCGATAGGGGGGTCCTTCCCACATGACCTAGAAACCGTCAGGGATAGGGAGCCTTGATGCATACAATTGTCCCTATAAAATTGTTTCTGATATCTCTAATATCCAAAACACTTCATCCTTGCAACACATTTGTCTGCCATCGCAGTAGGTATTCTATGGTTCTACCTTTATGATGTGCGACCCATCACAAATAGTTCATGATTGTAGAATGTGTATGATAAGCAGACAATCACACACATTTACTTTTCCTCGACTGTATGCGATTAGATGTAAGAGCGCATACAGTTGTCCCTATGAAATTATATGCGAAGCTTGAATACATCCCACATGACTCATCCATCATACCTGTGTCGAATGAAGACCTATCGCACGCGTTCTTCAATGACCAAACATTTGCGATGCGCACAACATCATAAATGGTCCATAATTGCCAAGCGTGTGTGATAAGGAGACTTTCGCAAACATTTAATAAGAACAAATTGTGTGCGATGCTATTGTTAATCGCACACATTTTTTCTTGGCTAATTGTGTGTGCGATAGAGATTGATCGCACACGTAGTGGATCCCAAAAGCATGTCTGATCTCCACGTCTATCGCAGACATTTTGCTTTCACCAAGCGTGTGTAGTGTAATTCCTAATTAATCCCTAATTTAATCCTAATTCAAAAATCACATATTTTGAATTTGAAAGTAGGCAATCACTTATTTCATATCTAACCATGCTTGTTACAAATATAGGTTCAACCATGAATGCATAATTCGATGCATAGTTACATATATTGAAGAACTACAGAAGCACCAAGTAAAGAATGATGAACCACAGTTGTACTAAAGACTGTAAAGAGATAGGCAAAAGACATTCTGGTTGCTAGAGAAGGTGAAGCAGAATGCCCATATTGTGCCCTCCTCCATGCGTAATGCACACACCACTCTAGGCCAACCCCTTGTGATGGCTGCCCGTTCATCCTTCATTGTCTTCATTAGGACTTCTCGATGCTCATTGTAGTCTGGATGAAATACTTTAACCTTAATTATGAGTCCACCAATCATGTACCTTGTGAGGTAATCTTGAGTAAACTACGTCAGGAACCACTGCAAATGAAAAAGATTCGGACATTGTTGTCTAACAACTCATTATGGGTAGTAAAAAGAGAAGGTTGCAGAGTTTGTAGTTACCATCATACAGCTACTGTTGTGTTGGATAGAGCGTAAACAAAAAATTTACTTGCCACCGTTCGTATCTTTTTGCTAATAATCCATATCAGTTTCCTCACTTGATGCTTGTTCATGAATATCTCATTGCCACATATGCAAAAAGGGTCGATGCGTGGATCCTTGCCAAGGGCATATGTACCTACAAGCAACAAGTCAATATTAGAAGCTAACAAGTGTCCAGGCCTAGATCTATATGCACTACATTATGGACGACGGGGGGAGTACAAGCCAAGGGCTGAAACTAACCTCGGCGGAAAATGGTGGCCACTCCTGTTGTTGTCCTGCATAAGTAGTGGAAAGGCATGATAAGTACATCAACCTTAACATCAAACAAATGTATCAAAGGTAAACAACAACATCACCAAATGATAGCTTGAATGTATTGATTTCAGCATCCTCTTAAAGCAGATATAAAATGGAAGGTAATGTTACCTACAACAGGCTTAACAACCATCAAATATTGCAATTCAAACTGGTATTGTTCAAAATGAATAGAACGTAGGTCATGCTTAAACATCACACTGGATACATGTGTAAAACTAAAATAAGGGGCATGTGTTAACTACACTAGGCATAAATGGAACCAAATATAGCTGCTCAAACTGGTATGTAATTGAGTGGCACGGTTCCGACTTGCACATAATGAACATCACATTGTGAATGACTGAAATAAACAAGGCATAAATGATCAGTATAACAACCAGATATAGCCACTGAAAACTGGACAGAGTCTTAACGCAACCAACCTAACAAGCAAATACAGATACACATGGCATATGCTTGAAAACTGGACAAATGCTCACTGCAACCAACCTAACAAGAAAATACAGATAAACAAGGTATCTGCTTGAAAATTGGACAAATGCTCACTGCAACCAACCTAACAACCAAATACAGATAAACAAGGCATCTGCTTGATAACTGGACAAATGCTCACTGCAACCAACCTAACAACCAAATACAGATAAACAAAGCATCTGCTTGATAACTGGACAAATGCTACTGCAACCAACCTAACAACCAAATACAGATAAACAAGGAATCTACTCATTATAAACAACCAAATATAGCCATTTGTGAAACTGAAGTGGACAATGCATACCTAAACATCACATAGCCCTATTGAACATTACATTTTTGCATAACTCAAATAATTAAACATGGCACAGTTAATACACCGCATGGCAACACCTACTACAATAAAGGATACGGGTTGACCAGCTAGAAAAGGTAAGATTTGCGGATAGGATGTTGCCTCATATGTCATGGATGGGATATTTCCAGTTGGAGGAGCACAGACCCATGGTGCGCTCTGTGATGTCACAGATGGGCCGGTTCACCTTGGAAGAACCTTTGTGGGTTCCCTCCTCGTGGTCGTGGCCGTGGTCGATGAGATCTGACTTGGCAATTGGGGATCCCAAGTTGCCGGCATAGAATGTGTCCTTTAGAAATGATAAAATGGGCTCGATGGCGTACAAGGATCACAAATCCTTGACCGCATGGTGGAGGAGAATAATGGCAGGGCCATCGAAGAGATCGACGGTGGTTGAACCAAAGGGGTTGGGGATGGACCACTTAACCTGTGACATAGTCCACGTGAAGCCATCATTGTCGACGAGCTTGATGTCATAGCCAGCTTTCTCGAGATACAGTACTACGCTAGCCCATTGACGTGAAGCCTTCAGGATGGCAACGTAGTCAACGTCTTCACTAGCTTCCATGGTGAGGTGTTGCTCCGGGATCGACAGGTCGGGGCGAACGGCGGCCACCTCGCCAACATCCGCCGGAGAGGCCATGATAAACCTCTTCTTGGCCGAACGCTCATTGGGCTCCCTAGGATACGTGGTCGAGCTTAGGCTGGGACATTCTGGAGTAGGGGATGTGGATCTAGCAGGGAGGGACACCGCAGGCCTTATTTAAAAACTCAGGGGAGTGGGGCAACGGTGTGGGAATTGCTGGGTAACCTGAACTTTATTATCTAAGCTAGGAGGAACGGGCAGACCGGTAGGGGTTGGCGGCGACGAGCTAGGGTTCGATGGGGGAGGGGGCCGGGTGGAGGGACTATGGAGGGGTGGCAGGATGGGTGGGGTGGTGTTTGAAGATACACTGCGGCTACTGAAAATTTTAGTAATGGTGGGTGGAGATGGTGGTGGACGAGGGAGGGCGACGGTTCAAATGCCTCGACAACTAAAATTTTACTATAAGGTTGGTGCTGGAGGAGTGTTGTCGATGATTGAAGTACGGCGGCTACTAAATTTGGGTAAAGGAATTGATGCGGGGCGGGAGTACCCAAGATCGCCCACGGTCCAATAAGAATATGTGTCTATGATAATATGGAAAAGCGGCGGAACCGCCAATTTTTGCAACACTCAATGCAGGTAGTTTGTTTTTAGATTTCTAGCTAGCTAGTCTATCACACACGGTCTGTCCTAATTTTCAGACGCAGAAGTGGAATTCAATCTAAATGAATTACCTGCCTTTAGCTTGCATGGGTGGTGATTTTACAGGGCACTAGCATCGCACACGGTTAAGCCAGTACCTCCACCTTTGCTCATGCTTGCGGAGTCATGGTGATTTACAGCGCACTTGCATCACACACGGTTAAGCCAGTACACCCATGTCCATTGAGTGTCACCAAAGTATTTGCAGCAAAAAAACATTAGAGAGGGTCAGAAGACATCCACACCAGCATGTGTGCCAAATATATATGAGTGAAAAGGGTGGTATGTGATGTTCAAAATTCCAATGCACAACTTTGACTGTGCGGGCCCATGGTTGGCCGTGTCGGCTAAGATTGATGAGAGGGGCCAGAAGTCAAGAACCACCTGGAAGTGGCCAAATATATGTAGGAATATAGGGTGTGATGTTTAAAACTTTAAATACACAATGCACAACTTTGGTGGCACCTGCCTCGCAAACCCGAAAGCACCCTTGGATATATTTATAATAACATAATGTCATAGCTACCTAGCTAGGGTGCTTGACCCCCACCTCCCACTTCGTGTTAGCGGGGCAGATGCATGTAATGATACTTTAGTGATACATGCATGTCGCCATGACCTACCATAAGACGGACTAGTGAATCTATCATTTGGTCAAACGACAACTGTTGTTGTCGATAAAAAATGGATAGAATATATATATATATATATATAAACCGCTTGGGCCAATAGATTGAACCATCATAAAAAGTCGCACGAGAGGGACGACAAAACCAACACCGCCTACATGTGGCCCAAAATGATGTACGTTGGAAGGGGTAATGTGTGTTTTCAATATCGAATAATGTACAATTTAGATGTGGCGCCTGCCTCTCAATACAGACAACAACCACGAAAGCCAGGTAGTTAAGGACGACATCCTTAGGGTACGGTGTCGGTCTAACCCATCAATCCGAGCGTGTGTGAGGGAATCCTGACAACGCATGAGCTCGAGCTTTGGTTGAACGACATGTGATGGTGACCATCCCTAACACGAACTAGGAGGAATCCATTCATGGCAACACATACCCCTCATTATCGGTTAAAGGGATGATATATACACTCGGGGAGCCCACAAATATGCGTGTCGTCATAAAAAATCGCACAAGGGAGACGTGGTCGATCACAAGACCCCCTATACACTGCATGCGGCTCGAAAATATGTATGGGTATGGTGGTGTGTGATGTGTTCAAATCCCGAATGCACAACTCCTATGGGGCACCAACTACATTACAAATCGAACACCGTACCCAACCCCAAGCCAGGTTCAATATGTACGATGTCAGTTCTCCAACTTCAAGGTTAGGGGGTGTCGTCCAACGCATGCGCTCAAACCTTATTTGCTCTAACATGGCACACATAGCAATAGGAAACCATCATGGCCAAATCCTTCTCGTATTTTTGGTCGAAGGGATAGATTGTGTGCCCCCCATTATCGGTTAAGGATGATGTATATATATACCTCGGGGAGCCCACAGATATGTGCGGCGTTTATAAACCACACAAGGGAGACATGCTCGATCAGAACACCCGCCCCCCTATACCCTGCATGCGGCCCAAAAAATGTATGGGTCTGGTGTGTGATTTGTTCAAATCCCGAAAGCACAAGTTCGATGGGGCACCAAGTACATCAATAACATTGCAAACTGAACATCGTATACCCCCGCGGCCAGTTTAAAGACGTACAATGTCAGGAACGCATCTTCATGGTGGGTGGGGAGGTAGGGGTCGGGTGCCGTCCAATGCGTGTGCTGAAACTTGATTTATTCTAACATAGCACACTGAGCAAAGAGTAAACTCTTCTCATGCGTTGGGTCAAAGGGATAATTTGTGTGGGCCTACAGGATGTCGATCATTCTTTGATTTTTGAGAACAAAAAATAACCAAAAACATATTCTACAAATTAGAAAAACAAGGATCCCAAGGTTTATATAATCGTCATGGCAGGTCAATATACAAACATTTAGATAAATGTCTATAATGATCGTATCATAGCGTTTAAATGAAGCTTGAGATATGCAACTTCCCAACGGGTCACCCATCCTTAGACTACTCCAGCCGGAGCATGCTTAACTTTTGTGTTCTATTAGACAAGGCTAGCTGATGGGACCTTGCAGATAGGAATTGCCTCCTTGCCTTTAAGGCATTTCACGCTGGTCACCCTATGGGACCTACTCCCTACTATCACACACGTTTGTGCTTTTAGAAACTGTGTGCAATATTTACATGGCCGGTGTGTCACCGCCTAGTCTTCTATGAGCACTAACACTGGCAGTGGGAAAACAATGGGAGAAGAGGTGGGAAACCGATGGGAGGAGTGGCGGGAAACGGTAGCGTGTTTGGATGCATAACAATATTAATATGGAAAACAGTCCTTACACATATAAATAGAATCACAATCGAAACTGCATGTGTTGTCGAAAGGGATGAGAATTGCCGTTTGATCTGGGAGCATCCAACGGTGCAGATGTACAATCCATGGGGTTTGGATTCTGGCCAATCAAAACGCACGACTCAGATCGTGTGCGCGCCTGGGGGCATCGGCCATAGTTTGGTAGGCACACGGCTTTCGTGAATGAACCGTGTGCTATTTCAAAACATTTCGTGAGAATCCCGGTTTTTAAATCCCCGTAAATACAAAACTCGCCCGAAAATCGTGAAACTTGGCATGGTGTCTCGACATGGCACATATATGTCAAGGAATTTTTTTGTCCATTTTGGGGCAAGTTTTATTACACGTCTCTTACAAATCAGAGCTTCTCTCAAGAAGCCTCGTGTTTCCCAGAGGGAAACGTGTCCCCCTTGTGGGTGAAATGATAATCATTGCCTCTTTTTGCCTTGTATTTTCTTCTACAGACAACATGGAATGACATGATATCCGTGCTAAAATTTAAAATTATTCAGGGTTCGTTTGGCCTTTTTATACATTAATTGACTTTCCTAGGCATTTAATATCCATAATTCAAATCTGAACTACAAATGCGTTCTCCAGTTCACCAAAATAGCTAGAAAAATCATACATGTGTCCTTGGGTTCATGTTTAAGTCCCATGCAGGGATGGGAATGAATTTCAACCGTACCGGCGTCCTGGCGCGTCCTCAAACATTTGGAATCTCGGTTTTTTGAATCCTCGTAAATCCAAAACACACCAGAAAGTCATGAAAGTTGGCATGGCGTCATGTCATGACACATATATGTCCTGGTAAAAACATTTTCCAATTTGGGCCAAGCTTTATTACAAACCTCTTACAAGCCAGAGCCTGTCGCAAGAACCCTCGTGGGTTCGATAGGGAAACATGTCCCCTTGTGGGCGAAATGATAATCACTCCCTCTTCTAGCCTTGTATTTTGTTCTACGTGCAACATGGAACAAAGGGAGATTCATGCTGGACTTTGAAATTATTCTGGGTTTGTTTGACCTTTTTCATTCACTAACTGAGTTTTCTAGGCATTTAAATTCCCTAATTCAAATCGGAATTATGAATACATGCTCCAATGCACCAAAATGGCCAGAAAAATCATACATGTTTCCTTGGGGTTGATGACCCACAAGTATAGGGGATCTATCATAGTCCTTTCGGTAAGTAAGAGTGTCGAACCCAATGAGGAGCAGAAGGAAATGACAAGCGGTTTTCAATAAGGTATTTTCTGCAAGCACTAGAATTATCGGTAAAAAATAGTTTGGTGACAAGATAATTCGTAACGGGTAACAAGTGAAAAGTGTAAGAAAGGTGCAGCAAGGTGGCCCAATCCTTTTTATTGCAAAGGACAAGCCTGGATAAATTCTTATATAAAGCAAAGCGCTCCCGAGGACACATGGGAATTACTGCCAAGTTAGTTTCTCATCATGCTCATATGATTCGCGTTCGTCACTTTGATAATTTGATATGTGGGTGGACCGGTGCTTGGGCGTTGTCCTTACTTGGACAATCATCCCACTTATGATTAACCCTTCTTGCAAGCATCCACAACTATGAAAGAAGAATTAAGATAAATCTAACCATAGCATGAAACATGTGGATCCAAATCAGCCCCTTACGAAGCAACGCATAAACTAGGGTTTAAGCTTCTATCACTCTAGCAACCCATCATCTACTTATTACTTCCCAATGCCTTCCCCATGCCCAAATCATGGTGAAGTTTCATGTAGTCGACGTTCACATAACACCACTAGAGGAAAGACAACATACATCTCATCAAAATATCGAACGAATACCAAATTCACAGGATTACTTATAACAAGACTTCTCCCATGTCCTCAGGACTCACAAAGAATATTCATGTTCAATATCAGAGGGGTATTGAATATCATTAAAGATCTGAACATTTGATCTTCCACCAAATAAACCAACTAGCATCAACTACGGAGATTAATCAACACTACTAGCAACCTACAGGTACCAATCTAAGGTTTTGAGACAAACATCGGATACAAGAGATGAACTAGGGTTTGAGAGGAGATGGTGCTCATGAAGATGTTTATGGAGATTGACCCCATCTCGATGAGAGGATCGTTGGTGATGATGATGGCTTCGACTTCCCCCTCTGGGAGGGAAGTTTCCCCGACAGAATCACTATGTCGGAGCTCTAGATTTCTCCTGCCCAGGTTCCGCCTCGAGACGGCGACGCTTCATCTCGAAAGATCTCTTCTGATTTTTTTAGGTCAAACGCCACCATATAGCCAAAGATGGGCACAGGAGACCTGCCAGGGGGGGCACAAGCCCTAGGGCGTAGGGCGCGCCCCCAGGCTTGTGGCGATCTGGTGGGTCCCGTCTAGTATTTTCTTGGCCCAATAATTTCTATTTATTCCAAAATAATTATCTATAAATTTTCAGGACTTTTGGAGTTGTGCAAAAAAGGTCTCTCAGATTTGCTCCTTTTCGTTCCACAATTCCAGCTACCAGCATCCTCCTTCTTCATGTAAGTCTTGTAAAATAAGAGAGAAAAGGCATAAGCGTTGTACCATAACATGAAATAACAGTCCATAATGCAATAAATATTGATATAAAAACATGATTAAAAAATGGGCGTACCAACTCCCCCAAGCTTAGACCTCGCTTGTCCTCAAGTGAAAGCCGAGATCGATAATCATGTCAACATGTTTAGAGATAGAGTTGTCGATAAAATAAAATACGAACATGAAGGCATCATGATCATCTTTAGAACAACAACATATTGTCATATAACTTCTCATGCTAAAGTGACAATTCATCCACAAAGTAAAGTATGAATCCAAAACTTTATTTTAAACCAACAAACTATAATCCCAGTCATTGAAGCAATTGCAGTTTATCATAACATCAGAAAGAGTTAATATAAGAGCTTATCTAGCAAATTCACATACTCAATCATCTTTTAGTCTTTCATAATTGCTAACACTCACACCGTACTTATGAGATCAAAGCTTCAATTGGACACAAAGAAAGATAGGGGCTTATAGTTTTGCCTCCCAACTATTTACCTCAAGGGTAATGTTAACAATAATAACTCATGATCACTACATCCGAGTGGATATATGTATCTAGATCTTTCCCCAACACATGACGCTTGCCCAAAGAAAAAGGCGAAATAAAGGAAGTGGTGAAGATCAGCATGACTCTTGCATAAAGGTAAGTATTAAAAAGTAAAAGATAGGCCTTCACAGAGGGAAGCAGAGGTTGTCATGCGCTTTTGGTTTGATGCATGAAATCTTAATGCGGAAGAATGTCACTTATATTGCTGCTTGTGATAAGAAACTTTATTATGCAGTTCGTCGCTTTTATTTCTTCCCCATCACAAGTTCGTATAAAGCTTAGTTTCCTCACACTAATAGATCATACATATTTAAGGAGCAACTTTTATTGCTTGCACCGACGACAACTTACTTGAAGGATCTTACTCAATCCATAGGTAAGTATGGTGGACTCTCATGGCAAAACTGGTTTAAGGGTGTTTGGATGCACAAGTAATATCTCTACTTGGTGCAGAATTTTTGGCTAGTATGTGGTGGAAGCAAGCATCACATGTTAGAGGATCCATGACAAACTTCTATTCGGAAATAAGTAAACATAACTCATTATGTTGTCTTCCTTGTCCAACATCAACTTCTTAGCATATAATATTTTTAATGAGTGCTCACAATCATAAAAGATGTCCAAGATAATATATTTATATGTGAACATCCCTTTATTTATTACTTCCTTTTAATTGCAACAATGACCAACACTATGTTTGTCAACCCACAACAAGTTTCAATCCTCATACTTCTTATATGTGAAGTCATCACTCGCCATAAGATAATTATATAATCTTTTTACTTCTTTTATTCTTTTTCTTTATTTCTTTTTCTCAATATCATAACAGGAAAGCAAAGCCCTCAACTCAAAACTAATCTTTATTATATAACTCATAGACTCGATTACATAGATATATCACAAAGTAATACTCAAAGATTAGATCATATTAAAACTTTATACTACTAAACCAGGATATAACCAAAAGGATTGAACTAAGAAAAACGATAAAGATAAATATGTGATGGTGATATGATACTGGGAGACCTCCCCCAAGCTTGGCACAAGCCAAGGGGAGTGCCCATACCCGTGTACTCAATTCTCCTTCTTGGGAGGTGGTGGTGTAATATTCTTGGTGATGATGCCTTTCAACATGCGATTTTCCTCCTCGAGCCTATTGATTTGCTGCTTCAGATCCATTATTACCTTTAGGAGTTTGCTTGTGACGGCTAGAGCACCATACACCCATGGGTGCTTCCTGGCTGCGGGGCAGAAGGCAACACTCTTTTTCATGTTATTATAAGAGAGAAATTTAGCATTGGGAGGTATGACCGAATTAGTACTGCTGAGCTTTAGAGTTCCTCGAGCAAGGCTCCCGCTTGGAGGCGAGAGGTGACTTCTTGATCCTCCTCCATAGCATCCACCCTTTTCAGTTCGGCCTCAATCTCTTCCTTTGTTTACCACCCAAAGTGGTCAGCTTCGCTAAATGCCATCGAATGAGAGACATGATTCCCCCTGACCAATTCTTGCAACGACATCTTGCTCTAAAACTGTTGCAGGAATAGCTAGAAACAAAAACAAGGGATATTGCCATGGTACGGTGGTCAAAACCTTTGGGAGATTATATAATGAATTTTTACCGACCAAAAGGAGTATCCTACAAGAAAACGGAGTCCGGAGAGCACATGAGGTGGCCATAAGCCAGGAAGGCGCGTCCAGGGGGTAGGGCGCGCCCCCAAGTCTTGTCTCCTCCTCATGTACTTTTTGGACTACTTTTTATTTTCCTAATTTTATAAACATTACAAAACGGAGTAAAATTGCTATTGGAAAAGTTTTGGAGTCGGTCTACTTACCGTACCACATACCTACTCCTTTTCAGGGTTCTGGAGCGTTCTGAAAGGTTTCCCTTATGTACTCCTCCAGTGTTATGGTATTAATAATATTGGTTTCAACATTTATGGGAGTAACTGAGATATTCTCTGCCTATTTACCACCTGGGTTAGTGCCTTCGTCATTATTGATTTTGATGGCACCAGAACGATAAACCTCCTCGATAATGTAAGGACCTTCCCACTTGGAGAGAAGTTTTCCTGCAAAAAATATTAAATGAGAATTGAATAGCAAGACATAGTCACATACACTGAATTCACGCGTTTGTATCCTTTCGGCATGCCATCTTTTAACCTTTTCTTTAAACTGGCATTTTCATAGGCCTGGGTTCTCCATTCATCAAGTGGGCTAATGCCAAATAACCTCTTCTCGCTGGCAAGTTTGAAATCATAGTTGAGCTCTTTAATCGCCCAATAAGCTTTATGTTCTAGTTCAATAGGTAAGTGACATGTTTTTCCATAGACCATTTTATATGGGGACATACCCATAGGGTTTTTATAAGCAGTTCTATAAGCCCATAATGCATCATCAAGTTTCTTAGACTAGTTCTTTCTAGATCTATTAGCAGTATTTTTGCAAGATCAATTTTATTTGTCATTACTTAATTCTACTTGACCACTAGACTGAGGATGATAAGGAGATGCAATTCTATGGTTAACATCATATTTAGCAAGCAATTTATGGAAAGCGCCATGAATAAAGTGTGAACCACCATCAGTCATTAAATATCTAGGCACTCCAAACCTCAGGGAAACAACTTCTTTAAGCATTTTAATAGAAGTGTTATGATCAGCACTACTAGTTGGAATAGCTTCTACCCACTTAGTAACGTAATCAACAACAACTACAATATGTGTATACCTATTAGAGGGGGGGAAAGGTCCCATATAATAAAATCCCCAAACATCAAATGGTTCAATAACAAGTGAATAATTCATAGGCATTTCCTGATGTCTACTAATATTTCCAATTCATTGACATTCATCACAAGACAAGACAAACTTACGAGCATCCTTAAAAAGAGTAGGCCAATAAAAACCAGATTGTAGTACCTTGTGTGCCGTTCTATCACCAACATGGTGCCCTCCATAAGCCTCGGAGTGACACTTGTGTAGGTTCTATTCAAGTTCATACTCAGGTACACAATGTCTAATAACACAGTCTACTCCTTCTTTATAAAGGTGTGGGTCATCCCAGAATTAATGTCTTAAATCATAGAAAAACTTTTTCTTTTGTTGGTATGTGAAGCTAGGTGGTATGGATATAGCAACAATATAATTAGTATAATCAACATACCAAGGAGTACTATGAGAAGCATTTATGGCCTCTAATTGCACACTACAAAAAAAGACACATTCGTGACATTATGGGTCGAACGGTTTTTTCCTGTCATGCTTATGACACTTCTATAATGATAATTGTGACAAAACAACGTATCATCATAGTTGTCGTGGGCTCCTACTTCTATGACAAAAAATCATGACAGAAAATGGGTTTTTTGTCCTGAGCGGGCCGAAGACACACCTGCATGACATTCTTTGGGCCGTCCATGATGGAAAAAATCATGGTAGAAGCGAGGGCGAGGAAAATATATGGGAGTTCCCAGTTATTGTGGGTGGTCGGGGCCGAGCGATGCACGCGAGCTTTGCACGTTTCTCTCATACACGTATGCACGTCTGTGCGAGGTGTTGGGCTCTAACTAAACCTGAGCGAGGCGTTCACTTACTGAACCCGAGCGATTGCACTAGCTACACGCGTTACTGAACCCGAGCGATACATCCCTTGACTGTTAACTGAACCCAAGCGATTCCTTCGCTACTGCTGCTAACTGAAACCGGTCGAACCTGCAGCCTCTTGATGAACAGTGACCGTTGTTGGGTTGGATGAACAGTTCCCGGTGGGGGTTGGATGAACAGGACCCGGTGATAGTAGTAGGCCGTTGTGTATGAACAGGACCCCGACCGATCGAAGAGGCTGCCACACCCTGTCGGTTGGGGTTGGATGAACAGGACCCCGTGGAGGGCTAGTTGAACAGTAGCCGATGGAGGGTGGAGGGTGGATGAATAGGACCCCATGGAGGGCTGGTTGAACCGTATCCGGTGGATGAATAGTGGCTCTTGGAGGCTGGAGGAAATTGATGGTGGATGAACAGTATCAGGTGAAGGCTGGAGGAAGTCGACGGTGGATAAACAGTAGCACATGGAAGCTGGAGCGAGGCAGTAGACGGTGGATGAACAGTAGGGCTGGATTAACGAGCTGCTCGGCTCGTTTGACTCGTTATCATTAAGCTCATTAACGTTAAGCTCGTTAATATAAACGAGCGAAAATGTATGTTCAGCTCGGTTCGTTATGGGATCGTTAAGCTTGTGAGTGTTCATGAGTGCTCGTTAAGGTAATAAACAACATAGAAAAATCTCATGATCCCATAAAAGATTCACAATGGAATAAATTAAACAAGGACGTAAAGGTAATAAACAATACAAAAGAATCCCATGACCCCATCAAAAATTCACAACGGCATAAATTTAATAAGGACGTTTGGTTCCTGGCGGCTGGCTCCTGGTTGACTCTAGGATCTACTGGAGGCTAGCTCCTAGGTCTAGGAGATGTGCCGAAGTGGGCTGGGGTGCTAGGCCCCTAGCTTGGGCTAACTAGCAACTCTTTTGTTAGTGGGCTAATTTGAATTAGGGTTCTCATGTCAAACTTTTAAAAATTAGCAAGCTAAACGAGTTAGCTCGTGATACTCATTTGCTCGCTCGTTAAGCTCGTTAATCTTAACGAGCAAAAAACATTGTTCGGCTTGGTTCATTAACTAACGAGCACGAGCCGAAACAAGCTGAACTATCGAGCATTTATTACACTCATGAGCTTCGAGCTTTTCGTCCAGCCCTAATGAATAGTAGCCCGTGGAGTCATGTTTTGCGGTACGCCACACCCCTCCCAATGAACAGGACCCCGTTTCGATCGTAGGTGCTCCAACACAAGTCGGTTTCCTTCGTTTTGCGGTACGTCACACCCCTCCTGATCAACAACACCCTGTTTCAATTTTAGGAGCTCGAACAGAAGGCCGTTTCCTTCATTTTGTGGTATGCCATACCCCATTTCGACTATTCCGTCCAAGCTGGTTGGCTCCCGTTGAACACGACGCATTCACCCAGTATGTTGCCTCCCGATGAACAGGACGATGTTTCTCCATTCCGACCCAGCCAGTTGGTTGCCTAATGAATAGGACACTGTTGCTGACGTCCATTGCCTCTCCATGTACACGAGCCCTAGTTGTCCATATGCGTGATTACGCGTTCGAGATCCCGCCCGTGTGTACGTATGTGGCCGTATTTTTTGCCTTGTGGTTGTATGTACGTGTATATGATTTAGAGGGACTGCCTGAACTACTACGTCAGGTGCTCTACTACGACACGTGCTGCTACTTACTCGGCCATGGTTCATACTTGCAGAGAGACCGATCGACTAGTACGTACGTACACGTTCGCACCAGACAGACAACGCTATGCACGCTTCGACCGGATGGGTCACAGCTGTTAAGGAGGATAAGGAGGCACTTCCTTGCCTGCAAACATATAATTGGTGGGTCCCACCTGTTAGGGGGAAGAATCATTTATTTTTGCCTGTAATATGGACGTACTTCCTTGCGTACGAAGATGTATCTGCTGGGTCCATCTGTCAGCCTCATCATGTACAGTACTCTTCTGATGGCTGTCATTCATTGACCACCTTGACCATGCCGCGCGGAGAACACCCAGGAGGTGGACGACGGCGAGGCCTAGGAAGGGAATGATGTTGAGCTAGGGAAGACAAGGCAGGTGGATGCCCACACGGAGGGGAGTACGAGGGTACACTGGTTCGGCTGCGGTGTAAGGCTGCCGTCGTGGGAGAATAACCGGGGGTGTGGGTGAATAGAGGGAAGGCATGGCCAGTGGTAGTATGATTGCGCGGTGAGTCCTACGCAGTAGCACAGCCAGCCACGGGAGGCTAGAGCAGGCGGTACGGCGGGCGCTGGTTTGGGCGGCTGGAGCAAGAAGACCAGAGGTTGAAGATGCAGCTCGGCCGTTGGATTAACATCCAACGATCAATGCATCTAGAATCGTTTATTGACTAAGTTGACAGAGCCCTACGTACCCGTCATCTTAGTAGGCCCACAAGTCAGCCTCCGAATCAGGTGGGTCCCAGCTAGCAGGGGGAATCATTTATTTTTGCACGTAATAAGGTGGCACTTCCTTGCGTGCGAATAAGTTTTCTGGTGTTTTTTTATTTCTTCTTTTTCGAGTTAGAATAAAAAGAAAACAATTTAGCATCTTTGGTACAATCTATATTTTCATGAAAAGGATCATAATAAAGCTAGTGGGTCCGAGTTGTCAGGGAGAGGAAACTTTTTTCTGCGTAATACAGGAAGCACTTCCTTGCGTGCAAAGATGTAGCTGGTGGGTCAAACCTATCAGGGGGAGAAATCATTTGTTTTTGCATAATAAGGGGGCACTTGCTACATGCGGCCATGGGCCATGTGGGTCCCCACTGTCAGCTACTGCAAGTACATGCCTCTTCCGATGGTTGTCGTTTGTTGACTAAGTTGACCACGCCGCACCGAGAGAACCAACGCGGTGAACGATGACGATGCCTAGGAAGGGAATGACCCGGAGCGAGCGAAGATACAGAAGTGGATGCCCACATGGAGGGGAGTACGAGGGTTCACTAGTTAGGCAGCGGTGTGAGGCCGTCGTCGCTGGAGAATAACAGGAGGTGTTGATGCGTAGAGGAATGGCATGGACGGCGATGGGAGTAGGGTGGGCCAGTGAAGCCTGCACGCCAGCACAGTTGGTCAAGGGAGGCGTTAGCAGGCAGTACCGCTGGCGGTGGTTTGGTCGGGTGAAGCAAGAATATCCGAGATTGAAGAAGCACTACAGCCGTTGGATGGACATCCAATGGCCACTGCTACTGTCCACAGCATTATCCAAACTGAATACTTGGAGGATCTCTTTCATTTACCTCTGACTGTGCAAGCTTTACAGGAATTTGAAGCTATGGAAGACATTTGCATTGCTTTAAGGGCCTCTGACACCCTAGATTGCACTGACACCTGGAGTTACATTTGGGGAAATGAGCAATTTTCAGTTGCTAAGGCATATAAAGTTATGATGGGAGTAAAATTGTGCCACAACAATACAACTGGATCTGGAACAGCTCCTGTCAGCCAAAACACAAGGCGTTTTCCTGGAGACTACTTCATGACAGGATCAATACTAGGAACCTTCTGAGAAGGAAAACTTTTCATCTGGACAACTATAACTGTGTTGTCAACAATTGCCTACAGGAGGAAACCCTCCAGCATCTTTTCTGGACCTGTTGTAACGCCCCGGTTTCAATGCGCCAGGTGTCTTCCAGTTATCCGCCGTCGTTGCCATGTCATTTGCTTGCGTGTTGCATTTTGCCATGTCATCATCTGCATTTCATCTGCATGTTTTTCAAAACTTGTATCCGTTCGGGTTTCGCCGGTTCTCTCCGTTGTCCGTTCGGAGTCCAGACACACTCGCACGCGCCCGCGGCATCTCCGAGATATTATTTTAGAAGTGGCATAAAAATGTTCTCGGAATGGGGTGAGAGTTGACGTGCGGTCTTATTATAGTGTAGATAGGCCGCCTGCCAAATTTCGTCGCATTCGGAGTTCGTTTGATTGCCCAACCGTTAAATATATAACCGTGATATAGTCGGTATATTCGTAGGATGTTTCGGTCTCCGAAACTGCCGCCGGGCTGCAATTTCTCTTCTCTCCTCTCAGCCCAACTCCTCTTCACAGCCCACCTAAACTCCCCTCCGACCGGCACCATCGGATCTCGATCGGAGGCTCCGAAGCGCTCCAGAACCCCCCTAACCCTAGCCTCGTCTTCCTCCGCGCGCCGGACACGTCCGGACGGTGCCGGACGTGTCCGCCACCGCCTCCGTCGGCCACTCACAGCTCGCCACGTCGCCTCCCACGCCCGACCCCGCCGCCG
>NC_057813.1:508827659-508834790 GCF_018294505.1 Triticum aestivum
CCGCCGGATCCGCCCATGGTCTCGCCGGCCACTGCCCGAGCTCGCCGACCGCCACCGCCTCCGTTCGCCGCCTCCGGTCGCCACGCCTCGCGCCGGCGCCGGCCGCTCCTCGCAGAAGTTCCCCGCCGTCCGGATCTGGTCAGGTGGACCAGATCCACCACTTCGTCCAACCAAACGACCCGCGCCCGAACCGGATCCCTCCGTCCCGCACCGTACCGTCCCGCGTTGACTTTTTGGAGGGTAAATTTTCGTCTAAGTCCCTGTTATTTGACATTATCATGCCATGTTCATCGCACCATATCTCTGCATCCATAGCTCCGTTTTGTGCGTGTAATATGTCAAATTGTTCATCTCAACGAGTACTTCATTTCATTCCATTGCATCATATTCATTTGAGCTCATCTTGATGCCTGAATCATCGTTGCAAGAGTGCTTCATGATGTTGTCTGCTGTCTGTTAACAGAACATGCTCATTTGTCATTTTTGCCATGATTGATGTGTGCATCCTATGAGGTTGATGTCTACATATGTTTTGATCTATGCCATGTCTTATTTACAGAAGTGCTTACCATGTATTTTTGTGATCAATGTGGTGACTAGCACAAGCATGCAAACTAGGCTTCGTGGTATTGCTGATTTCAGTCTCTGTTCTGCTGTTATTTTTATGCCATGTAAATATGATGCTACAAAGAGATCCATGCATATTTTGAGATACTTCAGTAAGGGTGTTTTGAACATAGGGTTATTCTCTATCCATCCCTGCCCTTGGTTGCAATTATGGAGTAGCCTAGCATGTCCTTTTCGTGCTCTACTTTTGCTTCAAAATGTTTCCTGGCAGATTGTTTACACGTTATTCAATTTTGCCGAGGTTGTTGTAGTTGATCCTTGCATGCTATGAACTTGTTCTTGCCTTGGTTTGTTTCATAAACATGTCTTCTTGCTGATGCTATGCTTATCTTGTCATGCAATGACTTGTGGTGAGTGAATCGAGCTTGTTAAGTAGGGTACTTGTTGTTGCTATTTTGCTAGGCTGAATCTGTTATTTCGTGATGCTATGTAAACCTGCTTCTACAAATCATTATATGCATAATCTGGAGATGTTCACTAAGGGTGTTTTGTTCTACATGTTATGCTCTATCCATTCATGCCCCTGGTTGCATCTATAGCTTGTTGTACCTTATTGTAATCTTGCTCCAAAGTTGCTAAATAATGTTGCTGTCAGCCTGTTAACATTAAGTTCAGTTGTTGCCATGATTTTTTCTAGTGATCCATGTACCCTATGAACTTGCTCTTGCCATGCTTAGCTTCACAAACATGCCTTCTTACTTTTGGTTGCCTTACCATGCCATATATTGCTCTGTGGTTATTGGTACAAGCTCACCAACATGCCTTCATAATTCTGTTTCTGCCATGTATGAATCTATAATATAACTTGCGATGTTTACATGGGTGCCATCATATTTTCTGATCCTTTTTGGCTCATGGTCAGTAAGGGACTTTTGATCTATGCATTTAGTAGATTCATGTCATGCCTTTGTTTGCCATGTTAAGTTCCTGTAACATGTTGTTTGATAGCTCTAAACATTGCACCCTGATGTTATTTTTGCAAAGTCTGAACTGTTATTATTTGCAATCTTGCCATGTGTGTTTGAGCATGTTCTAGTGATTTCTGGAGATAGCTCAGTGTTCATGTTTATGCTTTACCTGTACATCATGCCCATGTCTTTTGTTTTCTTGTTGAGGTCCTGTAGCATATTGTTTTGATGCTTGCAAGATGCCTAGTTGCTGTTTTGGACAGCTTGTCCTTTAAACTTGTTTCATGTGTGTGTTGAACCGTTGCTCCGTTTTGAGTGTGCTCCATATGAAACTTGCTTAGAATTGCATGTAGTTTCGTATTATCATGTTGCATCCATGTTTTGAGGTGTTTGCTTGATGTTTGAATGCATTTTTGCATCAATGCAATGTTTAACTTGTTTTGCTCATATCTTCTAGGCCGTAGCTCCGAATTAAATGAACTTTATATGTAACTTGACTAGAATCTCTTGTAGATCATCTTTGTGCATCTTAACTTGCTGTTTAACAAACTGAACATAAGGTTTATTCAGATCTGGACCAATTTCGAAATTTTCATATGAGGACTTACCGGAATTGTTATATGTTGTTCCCGGTCTCATTTAAACTTGCCTTGATGTGTTGCTCTTGTTTGTATCATCCCTTGCCATGAGTAGCTCCATATAGCTTTGTCATGTATCATGCTTGTTGTGCATCATGCCTTGTTCATGTGTGGTGTGTTTACCCTGTTGTGTGCTTCTTCTTGATAGTTCATGTTTCGTTGCGATTGTGAGGATTCGTTCGTCTACGCTTGGTTCGTCTTCGTGGCTTCATCTTCTTCATGGACTCGTTCTTCTTCCTTGCAGGATTTCAGGCAAGATGACCGCTACCATCGATCTCATTACTATCATTGCTATGCTAGTTGCTTCGTTCTATCGCTTTGCTGCGCTACCTATTCACATGTTTATCAAGCCTCCCAAATTGCCATGAACCTCTAACCTTTGATACCTTTCCTATGCAAACCGTTGTTTGGCTATGTTACCACTTTTGCTCAGCCCTCTTATAGCGTTGCTAGTTGCAGGTGAAGTTGAAGATTGCTCCTTGGTGGACAGGATTATGTTTGGGATATCACAATATCTCTTATATTATTAATGCATCTATATACTTGGTAAAGGGTGGAAGACTCGACCTTATGCCTGGTGTTTTGTTCCACTCTTGCCGCCCTAGTTTCTGTCATACTGGTGTTATGTTCCCGGATTTTGCGTTCCTTACGCGGTTGGGTGATTTATGGGACCCCCTTGACAGTTCGCTTTAAATAAAACTCCTCCAGCAAGGCCCAACATTGGTTTTACCATTTGCCTCACCACCACCTACCTTTTCCCTTGGGAGTCGCCCTCTCGAGGGTCATCTTTATTTTAGCCCCCCGGGCCAATGCTTGTCTAAGTGTTGGTCCAAACCGAGCGATGTCCGGCGCCCCCTGGGCAACCAGGGTCTATGCCAACCCGATGTCTGGCTCATCCGGTGTGCCCTGAGAACGAGATATGTGCAGCTCCTATCGGGATTTGTCGGCACAGCGGGAGGCTTTGCTGGTCTTGTTTTATCATTGTCGAAATGTCTTGTAAACCGGGATTCCGAGTCTGATCGGGTCTTCCTGGGAGAAGGTATATCCTTCGTTGATCGCGAGAGCTTATCATGGTCTAAGTTGGGACACCCCTGCAGGGTATAATCTTTCGAAAGCCATGCATGCGGTTATAGGCAGATGGGAATTTGTTAATGTCCGGTTGTAGATAACTTCACACCAGATCCGAATTAAAATGCATCAACCGTGTGTGTAGTCGTGATAGTCTCTTTTCGGCGGAGTCCGGGAAGTGAACACGGTTTTGGGTTATGTTTGACGTAAGTAGGAGTTCAGGATCACTTCTTGATCATTGCTAGTTTCACGACCGTTCCGCTTGCTCTCTTCTCGCTCTTATTTGTGTATGTTAGCCACCATATCATGCTTAGTCGCTGCTGCAGCCTCACCACTTTACCCCTTCCATTCCTTTTAGCTTTGCTAGTCTTGATACCCATGGTAATGGGATTGCTGAGTCCTCGTGGCTCACAGATTACTACAACAATAGTTGCAGGTACATGTTGCGATGATAATGACGCGAGAGCGATGTTTGCTTATTTTGGAGTTCTTCTTCTGCTTCTTCTTTGATCAGGGGATAGGTTCCAGGTCGGCAGCCTGGGCTAGCAGGGTGGATGTCGTTTGAGTTTCTGTTTGTGTTTCATCCGTAGTCGGATGTTGCTCTTATGTAATGTATTGATGTATTCGTGTGGTATTATATGCCTCTTGTATGTATCCCCATCTATTATGTAATGTTGATGTAATGATATCCACCTTGCAAAAGTGTTTCAATATGCGGGTCTATCCTTGGTGGGACCTTCGAGTTCCTTTTGGATAGGGTCGCATATTGGGCATGACAAGTTGGTATCAGAGCCTCGACTGACCCTAGGAGCCCCCTTGATTGATCGGTAGTTTGGCCGATGTTGAGTCTAGAAGAAAACTGTTTTCGGAGTCTAGTTATATCAGAGAGTAGGAATTCTTTTTACTCCTCAGCCCCTTCGTCGCTCTGGTAAGGAATCTTGACGTAGGTGTTTTGAATTACTCCTCTTCCCCTTCAATTTTTTTCTTTAGGATCACACAGTTGGTTTTCCGATCGTTGGTTCTCAGCTCTTTTGATCCGGTGCATTTCTCGTCAAGTTGACTCGAGCCTCTTCATCTTCGAGTTCAATCCTCAGTTGTTTTCTTTCCCACCCGCCCACCCTTTTCTTCTCGGAGACGGAGTCCGTAATCGAGTATCCATCCTACTCGTGCGAAGTTTTTGTTCTCTCTCCTCAATGATTTCAACCGGTGTTTTCTCTTCAAGATATTCGTCGATTTCCCCTTCCAAGTTACCTTTGTTTTTCCGCCCTCCCACCCTCTTCTTCCGGGAGCCTGAGTCTCTTTCGAACATCAATTTCATTCGTGTGGAGCCTCTTCAGTCTTTCGTCAATCATTTCAACCGGTGAATTCTCGTCTCGGTGGACATTCTTCATCTCTTTTCGAGTGGACCCAATAAAAGTTTTTGAGGTTGATCATATTCTTTTATTTGGATCAAGTGTTCTCCCTGCTTGTTCGTCTCTCGCCAGTTTATCCTTCCGGAGTCCTCAAGACATCTCAGGAGATTCGTCTGTGTTCTAATTAATTCGAGGTTGTCACCTCATTCAAACATTTCAATTGTTCTGGTGCATCATCTATCTCTTCAACAATCCTTTCAATGATGTTTTTCTTTTAGTGGGCCCTAACCCACAGGTCTTTTCCCAGGATCTTACCTGACTCTTCTAATTCCCCCGGAGTGATTCTCAATTCTTTCAAGTCTGACGTAAGAATGAATTTCATCAGTCAGATGCCTTCTCCAAGATCTCATTCAAATTCTTTTCATTGTTGGCTCAACCTCTTCGCTTTTCATTCTCCCGGAGTATTTCAGTAATTTTGGTGGTGTTTCCTGTCGTCTTTTGAAGATCGAAGAAGAGTCTTTCCTCTAAATCTTGTCCGTTCTCTTGAAGATTCGTGGTCCTAACTTCATGTTATCCTGTTGAATTATTTCAGTTTGTCAGATATTCTTTCTTACCCATCTGGAGTATGTCAGAAGTTGTTTTCCCGTTTCTTTTCACCGGAGGCATCATTACAGATATCGTTCTCTATTTATCCCGGTGCATCTGTCGAATATACTTTAATCGGCTCGTCATCTCTTCGTTCTTGTGCATCTAAATCCCCTCTTGCTTATTGGTTCTTCTAATTCTTCCCGGTGATTCATTCTCTTTCATCAGTCATTTTTTAAATTCTTACGATGGTTCGTTCAAGATTCTTTGCCTTGATTATCATTTTATTTCATTCGTTCTTTTCAATCCTACCGGTGGTTCATAAAGACTTTCTCAAGTTTTGTGCTATTCCTTCTCAATCCTTTTTCAAGAAGAATAAGTAGTATGCAAAAATCTATTGGTGGTCATCAATTTAATTTGATGAAGGATAAGCATACAATAAATCTTATTCTTATTTCTTCCAAGTGAGTAATCTTTTCCTTCGGAGTTTGTTCATGAGGAATGAATTCTAGTTCCAAGTGTTTTCATCTTTTCTTTTCCGGAGTACAATTTCCTCAACCATTTTGTCGGAACCTCCATCTAAATCATCGCAAGGCTCATCGTATTCTTTCATCCTTCATTCTATCTCATCATCCTTTTGTTACCGGAGTTCTTCCTGGTGGTTCTTCATGATTTAGTTCATTCTTCAAGAGTTCATCAAGATTCTTATCGAAGGAGCTCAAGTATCTTTCCTTCTTGATTCTCGAAGTGTAATTAATTCTCCGTATTCTTTTGAAGTGGAGTTTTGCATTTCTTCGTTCTTCTAAGTTATCCAATCATTTCCGTTTGCGGCTGGTTATCACCTCATAATTTCTGAGATGTTATCCATAAGTCCACGACAAGCTTATTCTTTTCATTGTCGAATTTTCTCAACAACTCCATTCAATCTTTTCTTCTACGGTTGCTTTCTATTTCATTCGTGGCACAAGTTGTCATTTTCTTCTCTGTTCTTTTCATTCAACTCTTTCAATTCTTTCCGGAGGTTTTGTGTCATGTCTTCATCAAGTATCATTCCATCCTCTCTAGCTCGTGTTCTACTCCTCAATGTTTCAACCGGAGTGCTGCCTAAATCCTTTCAGTCTTAGTCGTTTATTATCTCGTTCTAACCAGAGTGGTTTCATAGTCTATCTGATTCCGTGAGTTTTCGATTCTCGTCATTCTCGTCGTTCCTCTCTTCTTCTCGAGTGCGCTCGATTCTTTGCTTCTTCTCTTGAGTTCTTGTTTCACCTCATCCCTTTTCCCGTCCGTCTCGGTCCTAAGATCTCGGGACGAGATCTCTTGTTAGTGGAGGAGTGTTGTAACGCCCCGGTTTATGCGCCAGGTGTCTTCCAGTTATTCGCCATCGTTGCCATGTCATTTGCTTGTGTGTTGCATTTTTCCATGTCATCATCTGCATTTCATCTGCATGTTTTTCAAAACTTGCATCCGTTCGGGTTTCGCCGGTTCTCTCTGTTGTCCGTTCAGAGTCCAGACACACTCGCACGCGCCCGCGGCACCTCCGAGATATTATTTTAGAAGTGGCATAAAAATGTTCTCGGAATGGGGTGAGAGTTGACGTGCGGTCTTATTATAGTGTAGACAGGCCGCCTGCCAAATTTCGTCGCATTCGGAGTTCGTTTGACTGCCCAACCGTTAAATATATAATCGCGATATAGTCGGTATATTCGTCGGACGTTTCGGTCTACGAAACTGCCGCCGGGCTGCAATTTCTCTTCTCTCCTCTCAGCCCAACTCCTCTTCACAGCCCACCTAAACTCCCCTCCGACCGGCACCATCGGATCTCGATCGGAGGCTCCGAAGCGCTCCAGAACCCCCCCTAACCCTAGCCTCGTCTTCCTCCGTGCGCCGGACACGTTCGGACGGCGCCGGACGCGTCCGTCGCCGCCTCCCTCAGCCACTCACAGCTCGCCACGT
>NC_057813.1:508835435-508857999 GCF_018294505.1 Triticum aestivum
ATCTGCCCGTGGTCTCACCGGCCTCTGCCCGAGCTCGCCGGCCGCCGCCGCCTCCGTTCGCTGCGCCTCGCGCCGGCGCCGGCCGCTCCTCGCTGGAGTTCCCCGCCGTCCGGATCTGGTCAAGTGGACCAGATCCACCACTCCGTCCAACCAAACAACCCGCGCCCTAACCGGATGCCTCCGTCTCGCACCGTCCCGTCCCGCGTTGACTTTTCGGAGGGTAAATTTTCGTCTAAGTCCCTGTTATTTGACATTATCATGCCATGTTCATCGCATCATATCTCTGCATTCGTAGCTCCGTTTTGTGCGTGTAATATGTCAAATTGTTCGTCTCAACGAGTACTCCATTTCATTCCATTGCATCATATTCATTTGAGCTCATCTTGATGCCTGAATCATCGTTGCAAGAGTGCTTCGTGATGTTGTCTGCTGTCTGTTAACAGAACATGCTCATTTGTCATTTTTGCCATGATTGATGTGTGCATCCTATGAGGTTGATATCTACATGTGTTTTGATCTATGTCATGTCTTCTTTACAGAGGTGCTTACCATGTATTTTTGTGATCAATGTGGTGACTAGCACAAGCATGCAAACTAGGCATCGTGGTATTGCTGATTTCAGTCCCTGTTCTGCTGTTATTTTTATGCCATGTAAACATGATGCTACAGAGAGATCCATGCATATTTTGAGATACTTCAGTAAGGGTGTTTTGAACATATGGTTATGCTCTATCCATCCCTGCCCTTGGTTGCAATTATGGAGTAGTCTAGCATGTCCTTTTCGTGCTCTAGTTTTGCTTCAAAATGTTTCCCGGCAGATTGTTTACATGTTATTCAATTTTGCCGAGGTTGTTGTAGTTGATCCTTGCATGCTATGAACTTGTTCTTGCCTTGGTTTGTTTCATAAACATGTCTTCTTGCTGATGCTATGCTTATCTTGTCATGCAATGACTTGTGGTGAGTGAATCGAGCTTGTTTAGTAGGGTACTTGTTGTTGTTGTTTTGCTAGGCTGAATATGTTATTTCGTGATGCTATGTAAACCTGCTTCTACAAATCATTCTATGCATAATCTGGAGATGTTCACTATGGGTGTTTTGTTCTACATGTTATGCTCTATCCATTCATGCCCCTGGTTGCATTTATAGCTTACTATAGCTTGTTGTAATCTTGCTCCAAAGTTGCTAAATAATGTTGATGTCAGCATGTTAACATTAAGTTCAGTTGTTGCCATGATTTTTTCTAGTAATCCATGTACCCTATGAACTTGCTCTTGTCATGCTTAGCTTCACAAACATGCCTTCTTACTGTTGGTTGCCTTGCCATGCGATATATTGCTCTGTGGTGAGTGGTACAAGCTCACCAACATGCCTTCATAATTCTGTTTCTGCCATGTATGAATCTGTAATATAACTTGCTATATTTACATGGGTGCCATCATATTTTCTGATCCTTTTTGGCTCATGGTCAGTAAGGTACTTTTGATCTATGCATTTAGTAGATTCATGCCATGCCTTTGTTTGCCATGTTAAGTTCCTGTAACATGTTATTTGATAGCTCTAAACATTGCAACTGGATGTTATTTCTGCAAAGTCTGAACTGTTATTATTTGCAATCTTGCCATGTGTGTTTGAGCATGTTCTAGTGATTTCTGGAGATAGCTCAGTGTTCATGTTTTGTTATACTTTACCTGTACATCATGCCCATGTCTTTTGTTTTCTTGTTGAGGTCATGTAGCATATTGTTTTGATGCTTGCAAGATGCCTAGTTGCTGTTTTGGACAGCTTGTCCTTTAAACTTGCTTCATGTGTGTGTTGAACCGTTGCTCCATTTTGAGTGTGCTCCATATAAAACTTGCTTAGAATTGCATGTAGTTTCATATTATCATGTTGCATCCATGTTTTGAGGTGTTTGCTTGATGTTTGAATGCATTTTTGCATCAATGTCATGTTTAACTTGTTTTGCTCATATCTTCTAGGCCGTAGCTCCGAATTAAATGAACTTTATATATAACTTGACTAGAATCTCGTGTAGATCATCTTTGTGCATCTTAACTTGCTGTTTAACAACTTGAACATAAGGCCTATTCAGATCTGGACCAATTTCGAAATTTGCATATGAGGACTTATCGGAATTGTTATATGTTGTTCTCGGTCTCATTTAAACTTGCCTTGATGTGTTGCTCTTGTTTGCATCATCCCTTGCCATGAGTAGCTCCATGTAGCTTTGTCATGCATCATGCCTTGTTCATGTGTGGTGTGTTTACCCTGTTGTGTGCTTCTTCTCGATAGTTCCTGTTTCGTTGCGATCGTGAGGATTCGTTCGTCTACGCTTGGTTCGTCTTCGTGGCTTCATCTTCTTCATGGACTCGTTCTTCTTCCTAGCGGGATTTCAGGCAAGATGACCGCTACCCTGGATCTCATTACTATCATTGCTATGCTAGTTGCTTCGTTCTATCGCTTTGCTGCGCTACCTATTCACGTGTTTATCAAGCCTCCCAAATTGCCATGAACCTCTAACCTTTGATACCTTTCCTACGCAAACCGTTGTTTGGCTATGTTACCGCTTTTGCTCAGCCCTCTTATAGCGTTGCTAGTTGAAGGTGAAGTTGAAGATTGCTCCTTGGTGGACAGGATTATGTTTGGGATGTCACAATATCTCTTATATTATTAATGCATATATATACTTGGTAAAGGGTGGAAGACTCGACCTTATGCCTGGTGTTTTGTTCCACTCTTGCCGCCCTAGTTTCCGTCATACCGGTGTTGTGTTCCCGGATTTTGCGTTCCTTACGCGGTTGGGTGATTTATGGGACCCCCTTGACAGTTCGCTTTAAATAAAACTCCTCCAGCAAGGCCCAACATTGGTTTTACCATTTGCCTCACCACCACCTACCTTTTCCCTTGGGAGTCGCCCTCTCGAGGGTCATCTTTATTTTAGCCCCCCGGGCCAATGCTTGTCTAAGTGTTGGTCCAAACCGAGCGATGTCCGGCGCCCCCTGGGCAACCAGGGTCTATGCCAACCCGACGTCTGGCTCATCCGGTGTGCCCTGAGAACAAGATATGTGCAGCTCCTATCGGGATTTGTCGGCATAGCGGGAGGCTTTGCTGGTCTTGTTTTACCATTGTCGAAATGTCTTGTAAACCGGGATTCCGAGTCTGATCGGGTCTTCCTGGGAGAAGGTATATCCTTCGTTGATCGCGAGAGCTTATCATGGGCTAAGTTGGGACACCCCTGCAGGGTATAATCTTTTGAAAGTCGTGCCTGCGGTTATAGGCAGATGGGAATTTGTTAATGTCCGGTTGTAGATAACTTGACACCAGATCCGAATTAAAATGCATCAACCGTGTGTGTAGCCGTGATAGTCTCCTTTCAGCGGAGTCCGGGAAGTGAACACGGTTTTGGGTTATGTTTGACGTAAGTAGGAGTTCAGGATCACTTCTTGATCATTGCTAGTTTCACGACCGTTCCGCTTGCTCTCTTCTCGCTCTTATTTGCGTATGTTAGCCACCATATCATGCTTAGTCGCTGCTGCAGCCTCACCACTTTACCCCTTCCATTCCTTTTAGCTTTGCTAGTCTTGATACCTATGGTAATGGGATTGCTGAGTCCTCGTGGCTCACAGATTACTACAACAATAGTTGCAGGTACAGGTTGCGATGATAATGACGCGAGAGCGATGTTTGCTTATTTTGGAGTTCTTCTTCTGCTTCTTCTTCGATCAGGGGATAGGTTCCAGGTCGGCAGCCTGGGCTAGCAGGGTGGATGTCGTTTGAGTTTCTGTTTGTGTTTCATCCGTAGTCGGATGTTGCTCTTATGTAATGTATTGATGTATTCGTGTGGCATTGTATGCCTCTTGTATGTATCCCCGTCTATTATGTAATGTTGATGTAATGATATCCACCTTGCAAAAGCGTTTCAATATGCGGGTCTATCCTTGGTGGGACCTTCGAGTTCCTTTTGGATAGGGTCGCATATTGGGCGTGACACCTGTCCTTTTGCAGCTCAGTGTTGGGACCTGATATGCCCTTCAAGACAGGCAATGCTTCAGTACTGGAAGCCTTTATTGATCTCAAGCAGAAACTACATGTGCCATTTTTCATGGAAATAATCATCCTTGCTTCTTGGGCTATCTGGATCTCAAGGAACAACTTGATCTTCCAAGCAATTCATCCTAGCATTCAGAGATGGAAAGCTATCTTCTTGGAGGAGCTAAACTTACTCAGATTTAGAATTAAGAAGAGCTATGCTGCAGCCTACTGTTCATGGCTTGATAACCTTGTGTTGTAATCATAGTAGCTAGTTTTTCCCTTGTTTTCTTTTTCTTTTCTGTTTTCTTGGCTTATCTCAAGCCTTCTGTACAGTGGAACCTTTTTGTTTTTGTTCCTTATTATAATATAAAAATTGCAGTGGGGTTTTGCCTTACTGTGTACAGTCAAAAAAAGAGTCGTGTGTTGACTATAAGTTGACAAAGCCTTCCGTACGCGTCAACTTAGTAGGCCCACAAGTGAGCATCACATCTGTGGCATAGAACATATAGCCCATTTGCGATTTGTAATAATGTACAACCCATTTTGGAATTCTAATGGAATTTACTGCATCCCATTTACAGTTTGTTAAAATTACAACCCATTTTCTAGCCAGGACAATGATTAATAATTTCAACCAACTGCTCAAAACAGAAATCAACAAAAAATCACACATTTTGAGGGATCCAAAATAATTTTATCCCTAAATTTCGAGTCAAAATAAATATAATTTAAAATAAATTTATATTAGGTAAAAATCCAACGAAATATTGCACGCGCAACCAGTAATGAAATTAAAATTTTCAAAATCCAAAAATAATATTTTGAACTAATTACCTATTTGGTGCCTTTTTAAAATATTTACAACCCAGCTTTTACAATTACATCCCATTTATTATTTCTTAAAGCCCATTTTATTGTTTTTTTGCGGGAAAGCCCATTTTCTTGTTAGGCCTAATGCATCCCTCCAAGGAAAGATTTGCTGCCCAACAGGGCAAAGAATAACAAGTTGACCTGGGTTGGGTATTCCGCCAAAAAAGTATAGTCGGGCTAGCCATTTTCACCTTGAAAAAATAATATCTCGGGTGGATATTTGGTCAACATAAAATAATAGCATGGGTTAGACGGGCCACAGCCTGCCCAGTAGATACACTGGTCCTCTGACCAACAACAAAAACATCGCTCAAGAAAAACTCTGCTCACACCTCAAAAACAAATATTGCTCGAGCTGCTGGGTCCCAGCTGCCGGCCGCTCCTTGTGAAATTCTCTCGTTTATTGACTATATAGGTTTATAATGGTGTGGGACCTTGATATCAGGAAACCAGGAGGAAGCAAAAAAAATTATAGTTGTATATAATAAGGAGGCACTTGCGTACGAGCGGCTATGGCCCTGATGGGTCCCCACTATCATCCTCTCCAAGTAAAGTCATCTCCTGATTCCTCATGTTCGTTGACCATGTTGACAACGCGAGATGGCGGCACCACGGCGAGCGCAACAACTTGAAGGACAATGGAGAGGGCCTCGCAGGCCCTACGGATGGTCTGATACAGCGCCCGCTGCTCATTCAGGAAGCCAGGATCATTAGACCCCTAGGAGCACCTTTGAGAGACTGAGCTGGCATGAAACGGTAATGCCGTGATTGGGTGCTCTTGATTGTTTCACACCTGTATTAAGGATACAAGTGTAATTTACTCATCACCGGCAGCAATGCGTAAAATACAGGCGTAGTGAAACCGAGGGCCCAAGGTCTATAACAAAAACCGACGAGTTATGCATGTAATTTGAGAAACCAATGTATATTTTACCAGTAGAGAACGACCAACCAAGTGCTTCGCCCAAGACCATCTGCTTTTATTTACAAGCATCGGTTTTACAAGTGGTTTTGGTTGGAAAATGACGATCCAATCACGACCTAAGATGATGAGATGGTTTGAAGATCATATGGTTTCACCTCTGAGCTACCTGAGTTGTCATATAGGCTATGAATGAAACATAAGACGATGAACTTCTTAAGCACATAAACAACAGAAGAGGATGATCTTCTTAACATGCAAATCGCTGGCATTAGAACAACATGCAAAACAATACAAAACATTATTCTCAGGAGGCACAACGAATAGCTCATGATGCCGCATGCCAGAGCATTCCAAGCTCAACTTTACAATCAAACTCACAAGGCCTGGAATTTCATAGACAACATTCAGAACAAACTCTTAAAATACCTTACATAAGTAAACATTCATGACTATGCATCTCATCAGAGTAAATATTTACTTTTGAACTGAACACACGAATAGGAAAAAATGATTGACGTTGCTCACAGCAAAGGGCGTCCCATTCCAAAATATCAAATGCATGTCTTCTGGCTAACATCAATGAGCAAAATTTGGCAATGTTTTCCAATTCCAAAATATTAAACCAATGTCTTCTTGCTAACATCAATGATTAAACTTTGATAAGCTTTTCCCATTCAAAATATGTAATGCCTATGATTGTGGAACGGGCATGGTTTGTCATCAGTTTGCACATTGAAACGGCACATGGGGCCAGATTAACCAGCATATCTTTTTGTGCAGTTCCACTAAAATCAAACAATGTCTTGTGTAGCACGGTGGATTTCGTATTTATATGTTGCAAAGCCTTGAAGATGTTGGCAGCTCCATTCAAGTAGATAGTCTGGTGGCTCAAGGTGATGACAAATGATTAGAAAACCATTCAATGTATTGTGCATGTTGAAGTATTATGGAGGACACAAACCATCTGAACATTTTGTGTAGTTCCATTGAAATCAAGCTGAGCATCCATGTCTGCATAAATATAGGAAATGTGTGATGAATACAATAGTGGTACTAGTTGATTAAACATACGCTCACGACTATAATCATCTTCATTATCTTAACAGGAAAAGATAGCAATACAATAGCTTCAATTAAACATTTATTCAAAACAATACAAAAATATAATTAGCACAACATAACAAAGCACGATCATGTGGATGAAGGCCGATACTGACCTTGTTTGTTACAGCTGCGTCGGTGACTGACTTGGTCATACCTTTCCTTGTGGAGTGAATTTTGCACCCCACCTGCTGTTGAGTTGAGTTTCCCTTTGTCTGCAGACTAGTAATGTCACCAGCATCTACTAATACCCTAAAGCTTCTCGAGCATTCCTTTTGTAATGTAGCGCAAATAGTGACTGCTTCTTTCTGCAAAGTGAAAACATCAACTGGGCCCAGTAATTCAACAATTTGCCTTAAACACATTGGCTCCTTTTGTGCATTTCAACTAAAATCAATGTCAAAATAGCAATGAGCAGAAGTTTTGATATCCCTGTATGCACAAATAGGTATAAAGCAAACAATTATTGACCAATAACAGTTGATGAATTATATGCCCACAAGAAAAAACATCTACCTTATCTTAATGGGAAACAAAGCAGGACAGTAGCAATTCTCAGACAATGTCATTTATTCATATTAACTGAGACATTATCTTAACAATACCTTGGTTAAACATGTATAAAGAATGACAAAGGAGCAAAGTACCATTCCTAAAACATTAACTAGTTCATATTAACAGAGACATTATCTTAACAATACCTTGGTTAAACATGTAGAAAGAACTACAAAGCAGGATAGTACCATTTCTATAACACTGTAACTGATTCGTAATAACAGAGACATTATGTCAACAATACATTTGTTGAACATGTAGTCATGCCGATCCCTAACAAGTGTCGGAGTTTTGAACTAAGATTTAGTAGTTAATTCTAAGAGTGGCATTGCTTAATTTTACTAGTGGCATTAGATTAACAAAGAGCATAAACAGTTGTAGTGGAGAGTGGGCGCAACAGCACCATGTGCTTCCATCGACTTATATAGGGGTGATGCAGAGTTTGTTGTAACAAAGAAACAAGCATCATGTCTCGGTTGGTCCCATTTTTGTTCACTTAATGGGAAAAGACAATAATATAATAGTTTCAATTCAAAATTTATTTAAAATAGTACCAATACAAGCAGCACAACATCTCAAAGCACACTGCACAATCATGTGGATGAAGGCCTGTACTGACCTTTCATGTGGAGGACAAGATAAATATGAATCTGCCAACACGAATAGGAAATCCAATCTTGTTTTGTGCAGTTCCACTAAAATCAAGCAAAGTTGCCGGTGTGACATTTTAGTTGAACTGCACAAAACACTCTTAAGACAAAAGTTTTTTGTGTAGTGAAGCAAAAGGTCGCAATAGCAATGAGTTGAATAGATATCCCTTTTTTCATATAGGTAAAAAGGAAATAATTATCGGCCCACAAAGGAGGATTAAACATATGGGCACAAAAAGAAGCATCTAAACAAAGTAGGACAGTAGCATTCCTAAACGGTGGCATTGATTCAGATTAACAGAGACATTCTCTGAAAATAACATTCATTAAAAAATGTATTTTACTTTAATAGTGGCATTGCTTAAATTTTTCATCGGCATTATTAGATTAAAAACAATAAAATAGTTGTATGGGGCATGGGACATGCCAGCACCATGTGCCTCCACACGTATAAATGGGTGATGCAGAGTATGTTGCCAAGTAGCATATCTGTGTTGGTCCCATATTTGTTCTCTTTGAACCTTTTTCCTATGTGAGGGCAGCAAATCTAGTCCTGCACAAACTCCCAAACCACTCGGTTTCTTTCCTTTTACAACAAAGAGATCGGTTCCTTACAGATGTGTGTACTGGGTTACCCCCCCCCCCCTTTCCCTTTTCGACCAACAGAATGGCTGGATAGCTAGTCTGTACTAATTTCCCTCTTTCTATTCCTCATTGAACCATGTCCTAGATTCATGCTCCACCCCACCCATCTTTCTTTCCTCTTTGAACCAAGACCTAGATTTGACTACAGAATCAAAAAAGATCCGCGTGCAGCTAGAGCAATACGGTTTCAAAGAAAGTTATATCTTAGGGTCGTCAAGATGTGGCTAGGCATGCGGCGGGAGGCCGAATCTACCCACACTATGTACAGCAGCAAGGAAGAAGGGGTCGGAGGCCCTCCCGCATAGGCGTTGGGTGAAAGTGAATAGCACAGCCGGCAGTGGATTGCCTCCCTCACCGAAGGCGACAGAGTGAAAGATGCACCTCATTCCCTTCCCAGTGCAATGGGATCCGAACGGCTCCTTCACCGGCTGTGAGGGGGGAGAGAGAGAGAGAGGCCAACGTAGTCTTGTTTAGATCTGATGAAGAGGGTGAGAGATTGTGAATAGAGCAAACCCTAGCAAAGGAATGCTGAGCCTCCATCATGTATATATATATGTAGTGCATCGAGAGAGTGTGAAGAGTGCACACCCTAGCGAACAAGCGCTGAGGCTCCAGCTTATATATAGTAGTACTCGCATATAGTACTAATATAGTGGAGTGGCTTTATTTTTCTCTCCATAACAATCATTTTAAATTGTGTAAGAAATGAAACTCTTTATTTAACGTGCCAGTGAAGAAAACTACGATCAACTAACGATCCTCGCGTCCTAGTCGCACTTCCTATCGTTCACGTGCCCTACACTACCCTCCGTTAAGTGAACAACCACACACGCGCCAAATTATCGGAAAGGTGTGAGAGTGTGTACAAATAAAAGAAATTTAATTTCAATTATTTTGTATGTATAGTTTGTCCTCTCTCAATAATTAGGTTTGTTGTGTTCGGCCTAAACTTGGTCAAACGTTACAAAGTTTGACTTCAGTCAAATCTAATATGTAGAGTACATAAAAACGGAGGGGTACTACCTCCATCCGGGTTTTTAGTCCACACCACATTTTTAATCAAAGTATGGCCACATATTTAGTTAAAAGCTGGACAAATAAAATTACAGGGTAGCTGAAAACAAAGTTGTGAGAAGGCTTAGAAATCAATACAAAACTTTTGCTCGTAGTACAAATGTCGATACTTCTTCGAGGAAACATTTGGTTCATATCCAATTGTGTGATAAAATTGCACCAACGTAAAAACGACTGCTCCATGATAAACTGATAAAGGATATCGTCTTTGTGGTAACAAGCAAAGAGCACTAATGGAAGACATCTCGTTCTTCATTTAAAATCGATCAGCTTCACCAGCTAATGCAACCATGAGACACAACCATGAGCATCGATAGGTCATCGTGGTGATGCATGATCGATTTTGGCATCAAGTTTGGGTCAGGCACCAATGAAGTTTGGCAGTCCTCACTTTGGTTTGTTTCTTCTCGGTAATCAAGCTCGAGAAAGGAAGAACCACTTGGCAGAAGACAGTGAGGCTAAGCAACAGTGGCCATCCAATTTTGTGCAGTTCCACTAAAATTGAGGAAGACATGCCCGAGTATGGAGATACACATCCCTATTTGCAAAAATATAAAAAAATGATATTTAAGTAGTGTTGTTACTTTATTTTAGCAGTGGAATTAACAGCGACATCTTAATTGTCAATAATAATTAATAAAACGTACACCAAAAAATAGAAGCATCATGATTATCTTGATGGGAACTAAAGCAGGATACGAAAAAACTAAAGCAAGACAGAAGCATTTATCGACCTCTACATGGGCATTGCTTCATTTTACCAATGATAGTTTTAGATTAGCAGCAGCAATAGGAGCATATGGACAATGGCCGCACAACCACCATGTGCTTTTTGTCAAAAAAATATGTGTACCTCCATCGATGCATAAATGATAAATCAGGACAACTTTTGGAGTGGCCTTTCCTCTATAATAGTAAATAATAGGTGATGTTGGACCAGCCAACGAACCCTAGCTACTATACATGGGGATCTGGGGAGTAGTGGTATAGAAGAAAACCCGCATGCAGAGTAGAATGAAGCATGAAATCCAAAAGAAGTTATACCTTAGGTGGGCGAGATGTGGCTTAGGTGGGCGGGGGGGATCTTCCCACACGACAGCAGCGAACAAGGGCGCGGAGGACCTTTGTCCATGCCGGCACCGGCTTAGAGAGGATGGTGCACATTGGCTTCCTCCATCGCCAACAGCGACAACGTCAACGCTGGAGCTCCTCACCTCCCGCAGCTGACGGGATCCGGCCGGATCTGTGACCACCGGTGTTTAGATATGGAGAGGGTGAGAGAGAGAGACGCGAGAAACCCTATCAAACAAGAGGCTATATATACAATGGAGTAAAAAAATCTCTCCATAGCAGTGGTTTTAAAAAGAATATGCGCGTTCCCGGAATAAAGAAACAAAAACTGGCGGACAAATCTTTTTTTAACGTACCAAGAAAGAAAACTCGATCAATAACATGCCCCCGCTTCCAGGTCGCAGTTTGTATCCCTCACATGTGGTCCCCTACCCTCCATTATTAAGTGAACAAATTAAAGGGTCAAATTATTATGTATGTAAGTTGCCTCTTCGTGTACATTTATTCTTGTACGTAGTAGTACTCCATTTATCTCACTTCGTATTGTTTCCCACTCCTATGATATTCCTATCCTAGGAACAAAATGAGGCGGTACTAAGTTTGTGTGTGTAGGGAGAACGAGACATCGATGATGTGTATGAGTAGTCGCGAGAGTCGTCACTATGTGTGTGTGCGCACACACACATACACATAGACATGCATATCCGTGTTTACGAAAATTCTTACTTTCATCTCTATCTTCATCTCCATCTCCAATCATATTTGTCCAACTAGCACATTATTTATGTTATTAATTATGCAATAATATTTACATACGTCTCGTATCTCTCGTTTGTGGGCGTCCGGACCACTGGCACGCCCGCTCCTGACTGCCTTGGCCAACCCAAACCCTCTTCCTGCCCGAAACAGTCAGTGCCGCATTCATGCCCGGCTAGAGCGGACATGACCTCTCACTGGCGCCGGCATTGAAGTGGCACGTCGGCCTAGAGAGTGCCGCCCGCGCCGCTTCCCGGTGCACGTGACTGCTCCGCGCTCAAACGTCACCACGGCCGGCCGCAACATGCATGTAAAAAAGTTCTTGGGAGTCCGTGCTACAGCTAGATGTCCTCCCCCTCCTTGTCTATCTCTTCCACTAGTGCTAGTATGCCATGGCGCGATCCATCGACAAGCAGCCGAGAAAGTTTGTGTATACTCGGTTTGCTTGATGTGGGGTGGAGGAGGGTGAGACACGAATGCGACAGACGTGATTTAAACCTTGGTTTTGCTCGATGGCGCGATCCAACGAAATGAAACGTTGGTTTCCAAAAGAACATTGTATTGCATGAGGGAGAAGCGGATTCAACGAAGAGTGATGGTTTGCTTCTTCTGTCCAACTAACTACCGGGTCTATGTGATTTGACGGCTCATTGGTCATTATTACTATGGTGGTAGAGTGTCATAGAGCGTCTGCACTCTTATTTAGTATTTATTCGGTGATAAAACTAACTTTCTCCACTCTTACACCGAAGTAGTACGAAACACGGCAACCCAGTGACTACATGGCGCACCTCCCACTATCACCATATTCCTTGCACAGCCCGCATGCCAAGAAAAAATTACTATACACCAGGGTGTATAGACTATTTTTCCCCCGGATTTTCTTTTGAGGAAATGCCTCAGTAGTTATGCGCATGCAAATTACACAATTCTTGCAAACAACTAATCCTCTCTCCATCTCTCTAGATGCAGGCTCACTAGATCTATCTGTATGCAGCTCTCTCTCTCTCTCCGGTTTTGCATGCATGCGACACGACTATCTCTCTTTCTCTCTCTCTCTCTCTCTCTCTCTCTCTCTCTCTGTGTGTGTGTGTGTGTGTGTGTGTGCAAGCATGCCTTAAGCATGGTTAATAATATAGTCAGTTGATGGCTAACATGTTGCCATGTCATCTATAGCCAATGTAATAGTCAACATGTATAGTAATGGGCTACAAGAAAGTACTACTCCCTCCATACAAGAAAATACTATTGATTACTGTTAGTGGCCTTGTACAGATGCAAAATGTATTTTTTGTTGTAGCCAATATAATAGTCAATATGTATAGTAATGGGCTACAAGAAAGTACTAATACATTTTACGACATGACCCACCATACACTCTCACATACTACCTCCGTCCAGGTTTATTAGTCCCCTATGTAATTTATGCATGATACTAGTATATGATACTCCCCACTATGAGTAGCCTTATACGCATACAAAAATGGACCGGAGGGAGTACGAAGCTTTCAGATTTTGTTTCAGTTATGTATCTGACTCCAAGCTTGCCTTGTTACAACATTCCATCAAATACAAAGGAAAACTAACATGCATGTTGATGCATCTCAATGATTCACAGATCATAGCCAATATTTACTTCACAACTAAAGACAAAAGTTGTGAGAGGGTGTACAAAAAAACTACTGATGGGGTCTCTATGCTTTAAACCCTAAACAGGATTTAATTTCCTGGCTAGGTAGAACCTGTCGAAGGAAAGAAGCCTGGCACCCTCAGATCACACGATGCTTTTGTGCAGTTCCACTGAAATCGAGTTGAGCATCCCTATTGGCAAATATATTGAAGAAGTGTAATTAGAATAATAGTAGTGGCACTAGTTCATGAGACATAAGCTCATAACAAATAGAAGCTGGTAGAAGTAGAACAAGATCCACATGGAGATGGAGCTACGTGGGGAGCTGTGGCAGTGGAGCAAGCCCGCTCCAAAAGGAAGTTGTACCTAGGACCTCAGGGTGTAGCTAGAAGGGCGGTGGGAGGCGGCATCAGCCCATACCACGGGGACCCCCGATCGGCATGCATCGACAGTGGGTTTTTCTTCCTCGCCGCTGTCGACCGCGTCTACGCAGAACATCGTTCGCTTCCCTCAATAGTGGGATCAGACACGATGCGCACAGAGGAATTGTGTTACTGCACATTGTTATGTACCTACTCCCTCCTTCTGATTCACTACTAGTACTCCCTCCGTCCTGGGTTCTTGGTTCCCTTTGTACTCAATCCATGGGCTCGTTTTCCTCAAGAAATTGTCTTTATCAATGTATTAATATCGGGAATGCATGCATGAACAACAAATGATTAAACCTTGCATGCAACGTTTTGACAAAGCATTGACATATGAACATGTGAATGTGAGGGACATGCACGCAAAAACGCGCGCGACACCGTAATGCATGCATGTCTGAGCACGATAGAACACACATGGTCACCCTCAAGTGCTCAACCTACACTTCCATGCACACACACACTAAGCCAGGGTGAGCTAGTGACCACATAAACACCGGAAAATGTATATATTGCCCACAATGAGCATATTATGAAGTCCATGGACCGCATTTTTTACAAATATACAGTGATAGCCAGTGTATTTATTGTTGGAAATATATAATCCAACATTTATCTCATTTCAAATTAAGCCATATTAATCGGAAAGGAGGTAGTATGGACTAGCATTACTACTTTGTTGTGTCCCGTCAACTTGTAGAACAAGCTTGCGCATGGTGGCTCGTAGAACAAAGGAGAAACTTTTGACTAGTGCAAGCTCTCCCTCGCTCAGGCGGTGGACGTGCAACAGTTAATTCGTTGTCAGATTGTTAGAAGCATACACTGTACTAGTACCATCATTGTTCGACTTTCCAAAGAGGCGAAGAGCCAAGCGCAAAGTTTACTACAGAAGTATACATGTACTACTAGGAACCGCATGGTGGAGCATCTGCACTCTTATTTTATTTTAATCTGTGATAAAGCAATCTTCAATACATTTGCTACTCTTCGAGGGTTCTCGCATGTGATAATGGAAGTTGATTACATGGAAACTTGCCACAATCTCTCTTAATTCTGGATCCTATCCTGTTAGAAATAGGAGCACTCAGTAATATTTTCTTTTTTTTGTTATTTAGCATGTAAACAGGTCAGCAAACCTTGTGGTGCATCTTTGTGCCAACCGTGCTTGCTGCGCTTTGAATGTGGCCGAGAGCTGGCTTGATGAAACACCTCGCTTCCTTTTTTTGCGGGGTACCTCGCTTCCTAGTGACCAGTCTCTTGGCTAGTTATCCTGAGAATGCTTATATATGAATAAAGCTCTCTCATTTACCCGCAAAAAATATTAAGCCGTATTAACCGGAAAGGAGGCATTATGGACTACCACTACTTTGTGTGCCCCGTCAACTCGCAGAACAAGTAGAAGCTTGCAAGACAAGGTGAAACTTGCTTATGCCCTCTCCGTCTACCTCACGTGTGGTGGCTCACAGGATGAGGGGAAGCTTTTGACTAATGCAACCTACCCTCGCCCAGGCAGTGGACGTGCAGCAGTTCATTCATTGTATGATTGCCAGAGGCATACACTCTAGTACCATCATTGTTCGACTTCCCGAAGAGGCGAAGAGCCAAGCGCAAGGTTTAGTAGTACGAGTAGTACAGTACTACCAGTATACATGTACTAGGAACCGCATGGTGGAGCGTATGTACTCTTATTTTATTTTAATCTCTGATAAAGTACACCTTTATTCGAGAGAAGTGCAGAAAATGGCAGCTCAATAGTTCTATTAAAAACATCAAACATGTAATGATGACATCGATCAACGCTCGAATATATCTTGGCCTCTATGCAACACCTATCCCGTATGTGTTCTCGCTCCACGTCACTCTCAAGGAGTGGCGGGTTGGCCATTTTGCCATCAATTGAGATTGTTTTGCTCACACTCCGGTTCCACATTTCAGGAATATGCCAAGAGGAAGCGCATTAACCGACGGGCCATACGCGGACTTGTTTTGCACCTTCATACTAGTATGAGTGGATTCAAAGAAGAGCATATTGATGGTTGCTTCTTTAGAGCAACTTTACAGTGGGAAAGGTGGGGCTTATGATTTGACTGCTCATTACTCACTATTAGTGCGGCGAAATGACCGGGCTGAGTCTCCCATCCGGTTGTGCACTCTAATTTGGTGCATGGCACATGGACCCGGATACTGAATGGCTCCTGGCAGCGCTATTAAGCTTCCAACATTTGTTTACATAATTGACGTATACAAATGATTTTCCAGTGACATGAAATTGTACAATGCTCTGAAAGCTGGAAGGTTGTCTCATTACAACATCAACCAAATACTAGAAACGAAACTAATATCCATGCTCTTTTGGAAAAAATAAAAAATTAACTTCCTTGCTAATGCATCTCAATGATTAGCAGATCACAGCTAATATTTACATCACAACTAAAGACGAAGTTGTGAGAAGGTGTTAAATTAAAATTGATCCATGCTTTCATTGGCAGCAACTTCCCCTAGCTTTGTCTAAATCAACAAGGCATGTTGGGAAAAAAAGTAGTTGTCAGGAGCATGCAACATTCTAATCATTTTGTGCAGTTCCAGTAAAATAGAGTTGAGTGTCCCTGTTCCAAACATATTGAGTAAGTGTGATTAAAATAATAGAGGACTGTTGATGAAACAATAAACACACAAATAGAAGTCGGTCACCTTTGCAGTCTCTCTTAAGACTAACAAGTTGGAGAAGATTAAGAAAATAGTTGCAGAAGATTAGGCTCGGAGTTGGATGAGGATGATAGAGCAAAACCAATCTCCCTTTGTGCAGTCGCACTGAAATGTGGAGACGTTGCTCGTGTGACATTTTAGTACAACTGCACAAAACGCTCTTAAGAAAAAATGATTTGTGCAGTTCACCAAAAGGTCGCAATAGCAACGAGGTGAAATGGATAGCCCTTTTTGCAAAAAGGAGGTAGAAAGGAAACAATTACTGGCCAATAACAGTTTATGACACATACAACGACAAAAAAGAAGCATATTCCTTGTCCTAAGGGAAGATAACAACACGGTTGTTTGTCTAAAACGGTGTGAGGATGAGATTGCACTATGGAAAATACGTCGGACGAGCTATGTTTTGGGCAAAGAACTAGGGAAGATCCACATGCTAGATTTTCCACATGCACCAACGTGGGAAGATGGGAAGTGGAGCAAGGCCGGAGAAAGCTGTACCTGAGGGTCGTCGGGATGTAACTAGGAGGGTGTCGGCGACCGGGATCTGCCCATACTGCAGCAGCGAACAAGTGGCGAAGGCCCTACCAAGCCGGAGCTTGGTCAGCGAGAACGGCGGGTACCGTAGATCAGGACATACTGCCTCGACGCCGTCGAATGGAGAAACGATTCACATCCTCCCTTTCCGTCGGCGGATGCGATGCGGCTGGATCAGTGACCAACAGTGAGAGAGAGAGAGGCCGCCACCGCCTTGTGTGAGATAGTGTGACGAGAGACAAACATCGGCAGGCAGGCTCCATTGTATATAGTGGAGCTGATTTATTTGTTCTCAATAATAATTGCTCTATATTCTATACGTGCCATTGAGGAATATAACTTTATTTGAAACTAACACGTCACGTCGAACATTTTTCTATGTACGCGTGGTACATGACCCTCCTTTGAGTAAACAACTGCTCCACGCGTCAAATTATCACGTGGGTTGCCTTTTCGTTCAGAAATGAGCTCCATGTGTACCCATGCGAGTGTGGTCGGGAACAAGACGTGAGTATGTGCACCATGCGTGCACCTCTTCTCTACATGCAGGTACCCCACGTACGTGGGTGGGTGTGAGAGAGATGGTTTTTTTCTTTTTACTCAAAAAAAAGATGGTTTGTGCGAACTAGAGGCAATGTGTCGATGATATCTCAAACAAAAAATATAACATATGCAATGTGTGTGAAACAGAGGCCTGGATATATCAAGGCCCGCGGGCGCATCCTGGCACGCCCACGGACAGCGCCCGCCGGCCCCTCATATATTGCGCCGCACATCCACATACCTCAAATCCATGCACGTCAATCATACGATACAAATTGTCTAAATTCAACAGTTCAAAACAAAGCAAAGCAAATCATAGTTCAACCAAACGGACAAGCCAAAATGAAATCAATGTCCGAGCATGAACGATGGCATCATATCACTGGTCGGGCGCCTGGTCCGAGAGGAATGCGTCTTCCTCCAGGTGGAATGCGTCGTGGTCCCGACGGAATGCGTCATGCTTGTCCTGCTCCGCTTGCAGTCGGGCTGCCTCCTCCACCTGCATCCTGGCCGCACCCTTCCTCGTTGCCTTGTACTCTCTACGGTCATTCTCATCCAAACGGGTTTCATCTGCCAACATGATTCTCACATCCTCCGCGTCCCGTACAAGTTGTAACCTCTCCTTATCAAGCTCAATATCGCCAAATGTCTTGGCCTTATCGAGCTCCCATTTGATCGCCGCTTGTTGCTTCTCCAACTCGATCTTCTCGAGTTTAATTTTGAGCTTCTTCTCTGCCCTCTTCCGATCCATTCCACCCTCTCCTTTTGCACATCCATCATGAGCTTATGCCTCTCCTCTTTCTTGGTCTCCCTTACCGAAAAAATTCCCGTCCATGTGGACGGCACTTTTATAGCCGTGGCATCACGAGAGACCCGCGCCTTCTCCCATTTGTTTCACATGACTTGTCGGTTATCCTTTGGAATGGTGTCTCTCCTGTTCGTGACAAAAACATCGTCCAACCCAATTGATTGGTGGGAGCTTGAGCCATCATTCCTCTTCTTTCTGGCCTTGATCTCGGCCACAACTTGGTTCCACTTCAGCTTGCCATTCAATAAGATCCAACAATGTCTAAAAGCAAACGACTTCTTCTCGAACTCCTGATATATAGTGGCCGCCACCGGCGTCTAGCAAACAACATATGTATGAGCACGAGAATGCAAACACATGAAGTACATGCAAATGACAATAAGATGAAAAAATTGAACTTACGTGAGTTTCCACTCCCGACCCACTTTGTGGACGTTTGGTGACTTGTGAATAGTAACCGATGTACTTGTTCACTTCACCTTGAATAATCCCCCATCAATGTTGGAGAGATGCCACATTGTGGGTGGTCATGATAGGATGCGGCTCCACATACTCCTTTTGTTCATGATACTCCTTCCCAATCTTCTCCTAATATGTGTTCCCCTTTTGTTCGGTGCCGCATATTGGGTCCATTGTTGTGGCCAACCAAGCTTTGACAACAAAATGTCCTCATATATTGAGAATGTTGGACCTCTTGCCTTCGTCGTCTTCTTGTTCTTCTTCTTCTTCTTGCTCGGATTGGGATCGGATGTTGTCCCAAGTGCGGTGGTGGCCTCCAATTCATACTCCATTTCGGTCGGATCTTCATTCTCATTGATCATGTTCGACATGGACGCCTCCTACATGATCATGCATGGTTTGCAATCATTCATCATTTGCGAAATGAACTAGTGGTCAATGCTCAAATTTGATCAGATAGGAGCAAAGAAAATGTATCGTGTCTTGTTCGGTCATTCCATCAAACATGTCGAGCGCCGGCCGTGCCTGTGTTCACCCTTGCCCAAACGAGGTGCGGCTAGTCACAAACGTCCACCATTGGGTTCTGCGTCATCGGAAAGGTGTCCTGAATGGCTCGGTCAGCTGTCGAATCCTCCTTTGTCCCAACAATGTCGGACGGCGTAATCCGCGTCGGCGCTCAGATGGAAGGGGTACGGGGTGCCGGGCGCACCAGGGGAGACATCTTGTTGGCCATGTCCGAACCTCCCTGCGATGCCGCCACCACCGCCTCCCTCTCTTGCCGTCACCGACGCCGCAACTTCCGGGCGACATTCTCCGCCTTGTAGGACAGACCCGAGGAGGGGACGGTGACGGAAGAGGCAGACTGTGTCTCCGTCGCGGCAGTCGGGGATGGGCTCGATGACATCTACGGCAGTGGATCAAGACCGATGGAGAGGATCTGGGGCAAGGGTGGCGGACGGCGAGGGCTCGGGCGTGGGAAAGGTTGGGGCGGCGGGAGGAGGAGGAAGGGTTTGGTGGATTTGGTGCAATTTGGGTGGGTCGGTCTGTCGGATCCGATATGGCGGGCGTGCCTGCGCGTGCCCGGATGCCCCTTATTCGTCCCATATTTGGACTGGATATGGGGGATGCTGGTCAGCCCGGACGTCTGAGGCCCGTTTAAGGATCCCGTTTGGGTCGCCCGGGCGTATGATTCGGGTTTGAGAGGTCCATCTAGATGTTAGAGCATCTCTAGCCACGCCCAAAATAGCCCCCCCACCAGGGCTTGTTTTCTTCTGCTGGCGCCGAAAAAAATAACCCAGTCGCGCCCCCAGGATGTCGATTTCCGCCAGTTCGGCCCATTTTTGGGCCCGACAATCCCAGGCCGAACCCAATGCATTGGGGGGCACTTGGGGGCTCCGGCGGAAGGGAAAACGGCGCATGGCCACCATTGTCAGGCCAAATCGTCTTTTCCCACCTCCGGATTCGCCTCTCCCCCCCCCCACATGCACGACACCTCCCGCCGCCATCCGATCCCGACGCCGTCCACCTGCCTACCGCTGCTAGAAAGGCCATATCCTCACCGAGAAAGAGAGAGCCTGCGCGGCAGCGCCCACACTGCTTCTTGGCGAGCTTTCCCGGCGCTCCGGCCACACCGGCGGGGATTCGTTGCTCCGATCAAACCTAGCCATGCCCGCTAGGTGTTTGCCGTTTTGTCTGCTCGGTGATGGACAACGACGACGAGGAGGCGCTTGTGGCACTGTTGGAGGAGGAAGCCGATGCTGAGGCCCAGGACGAAGAGCACCTCATGGTCCTCATTGCTCTGGCCGGCCTGTTCACGAGCAATGCAAAGCCGCGGCATGGTGGCTCGGCGTCGGGCCGGCTGAAGGCAAAGTAGAGGCATCGACTAGAAGGCTATTGCTTTCTCTATGTTGACTACTTCATTGACGCTCCACTGCACGGCGAGAAAGTATTTCGACGCCTTTATCGGATGAGCCGGAAGCTCTTCCTCAGGATTGTGAATTCCATCCGAGAGTTCGACAGCTACTTCAAGTGGAAGAAGGATTGCACCGGCACACTTGGATTCACCTCACTCCAGAATTGCATGACGGCTATGAAGATGCTTGCATACGAAGCTCCCGGTGATATACTAGAAGACTATGGACGCATGGCCGATTCCACCACCATTAAGTGTTTGTACAAGTTCTGCAGGGTAGTGGTGGCAGCATTTGGACCTCAATACTAGCGATCACCCAATGTTGAAGACACTACTCGGATCCTAGCACAGAATGCGGCAAGAGGATTACTGGGATGATTGGAAGCATCGACTTCATGCATTGGAAATGGAAAAACTATCCATTTGCTTGGTAGGGAATGTACAAAGGCGCCAAAGGCGGTTGCAGTGTGGTACTTGAGGCAATGGCCACACAGGACCTCTGGATTTGGCACTCCTTCTTTGGTATGCCAGGAACACACAATGGCATCAACATACTGCAGTGCTCCCCTGTCTTTGCCAAGCTTGTTGAAGGTCATGCTCCTCCGGTGAACTTTGAGGTTAATGGGCGCCACTACAACAAGGGATACTACCTGGCAGATGGCATCTATCCGAGATGGTCCACATTTGTGAAGACTATCTCAAACCCTGTGCCAGGAGGAACTCCTACTTTGCCAAGTGGCAAGAGGCTTGCAGGAAGGATGTCGAGCGGGCATTTGGTGTGCTCCAATCTCGACTTATTGTTGTCTGGTACCCCGCTCAGACCTGGTCGAAAGATCAAATATGGAAGGTCATGACTTGTTGTGTCATCTTGCGCAACATGATCATTGAGAGCGAGCAGGAAGAGCCAGTGTTTGACACTGAACCATATTATAGGCAGGGTCCTCTTGCCCAAGTTGATCACCAGCTACCAGCTACCTGGACTGCCTTCCTTAATATGCGTCAGGAGATCCGAGACCCACAGGTGCATCAACAACTGCAGCAAGATCTGGTGGAGCACCTATGGAGGCTCAAGGGTAACGCCTAGCCCGTCGTGTGATGAAATATGAGTTTTTATTATTTGTTAAACTATTTAATTTCTATTCATTTGTTGAACTATTTGATTTGTATTGATTTTTTGTGATGAACTATGTGATTAAAAAATAGCTTATGTTGAATTTGTGTCGAAGTATGCCGAATATGGGCCAATTTGCGCCGAAAGCAAGCTAAAAATGGGCCATTTTACGCTGAAAGTGAGCCAAAATCAACCTGAGGTGGGACCTTGGGGGTGGCTGGGAGCCCGAGCCCCCAACGCCAAATTTCCCGCCGGCGCGCCCCAGGTGGCGCTATTTCTAGCCTCTGGGGGCCAAACGGCCGGAGATGCTCTTATAAAATGGAGCCGGGAGCTCCCCCTTGTTTTATTTAAAAAGGATAACAAATCCAGTGGGTAGCCGCCTGGATGGAAAAGGAAAAGAGAAAAAGGCACTACTCCGACGACTTACGCTTATATCGCTTAAACAAACACCACAAAACAAACACCCCCATAGAAACCACGTGCGAATAGTAAACAAAAGAGGGCGAGCGAACAAACAAATCCGGCAGCCAGGCCCACGCCGCACCGTCGACCTGCCGAACCGCCCACGCAACTGCGTCCCATCCCACACGGTCGCTGAGCGCTCGGCCCTACCTGCCTCACCAGGAGCAAACGACCCTCCCTTCCTCCATCCCGTAGCTTCCTCTTGTCTCCCTCCTCCCCTGCTCCCTCTTCCTCTCCACGCGCCCGAACTAACCAACTAGATCGAACTCCCCTCCCCGCCCTTCCGGTCCATCAC